>NW_019735563.1:233125-300915 GCF_002891405.2 Cryptotermes secundus | reverse complement strand
AAAAATCAATGCTTGCTGCTGTTGATGAAATATGCTCAGGAAGGTATTCGTAATGAAACCGCCTCCCCCCCCCCACACAGTTACCGCCCTTTTATCAAACGATTCGTCCACCCACGAACAAAACTACGTCCATATCTGACAGTCAGTGACCGAAGGGGGGAGGGGTGGGTGAATGCTTCTCATTTTTTTTGACATGCGTATTTACGTTCTGCGTTCCTTGAAATATACGATTCTACATAATATGAGTTCACGCAAAAGTGACATATGTCAGAATATTTTTAACTTTGGTGTGCACCGAATGCAAAATACGGACACCCTAGATTAACAGTGCCGGAATAGCTCAGTCGATACAGCGAACAGGCAAAGGACTTCAGCCTCTAGCAGAAATGAGTGACACGAACTTCCTGGGGGGTATAAGGGCGGCCACCATCTGTGAGCCGATTGTATAGAAGATGTGACAGCCTCGACCTCTCACACCCTTATGGACCTTCACGGCCTGTTAAAGGGATAAACAAACAAAAACTCCGTGGCCTGTATTCCGCAAGCGAACTATACCGACCGAGAGAAGTTAGTGCCAACTTTAGCGGATACAGGGTGTCGCGTTGTCAGCGCAACGGATCCCCACGGACGTTAATCTCGGTTTTCTAGACCGGAGCCGCTATTTCTTTGAAATAGCTCATCAATTATCCTCAAGAGGATGAGTGGACCCCGTTCCAGGCCCACTACTTCTCAGGAAACCTGGTAGCGCCGGGAATCGAACCCGGGACCTCCGGTTCTGTAGCCAGGAACTGACCACTAGGCCACAGAGGCGGTCCTTTTACAGGGACACCTTTACCTTTTAGTCAAGGTTGCATTCTCCCTTATGCGAGGCGCTGCTTATGTTGCCCACATTTCAGCAACTCATCTGGCAACGCAAACCGGTTTCAGAAAGGGGCCACATGATTCAGAGAGTCGTTACGAACTGGATGGAATCCAACCCCCTTCCTGAAGCAGTTTCTGAGAAGCATCATACTAAGCTGTCGGTATGTACATGTGATGATTTTTGTCCTGACCTCTGGGATGCGCGTGAGGAAAATAATTAGCGGGGTAGTGTTTGCATTGCATTGTATTGTCAGAAGAAGAGGGGCTAATGTATTGTAACTAACACACTGTATTTATAACACCCAGCTATAACCTATACACACATATCTCAAGTCAGTGGACTCGAACAAATCCACTGCGCATTCTGTTGAGAGCGGACAGGAATAATAAGAGAGACTGTACCGTTCGTTCGCACTGTTGGTACGCTTTGTCTCAAATACGAATACTGTTCGCTGTAACATCATGCTTCGGCCCACAAAGTATATGGATATACAGACTATTGCAAGATCTCACAAAACAGGGGTCCCGAATTCCCTAGATGGTCTTAAACTGGTAAAAGTTCTCTCTCTACCTAATTAAGCATTATGCCATGAAGGCGTATGGGGGAGTGGGTGTAAAGATAAACATTTTCTTGTCCTCGGCACTAGCTGGAGGTAGGTAGTCATCTTCACACCCCGGCCGTTTTACCCCCAAGGAAAGAGTCCCCGGTACCCACTGGATAGGTGGTTGGGTGGACCCCAGAGCAGGTCTGGGAGATCTGGAGAAGATAAAATTCTTGACCCTACCGGGACTCGAACTGCGGCCTCTCAGTCATCTAGCCCGTAGCCAGTCACTATACAGACTGCGCCATCCCGGCTCCTAGTTTCGGGGGGTCGCAGAATCATTTAAAACGAAGATGCATCCACACAAACTTCTGGCATATCAGCAATAATTAACCCGGCGAAAAATTTCGTTATATTTTCGCAACCGTAAAGGGCATTCTAAAGTTTACAGCTCAGTCGGTTTAGTGACTGGCTTACGGGATGGACGACCAAGGAACCGGAATTTGATTCTTGGGAGGGGTAAGAGACTTTTCTCCGTAATGTTCAGACCGGCTCTGGGGCCCACCCAGCGCTTTGTATACCGGATACCATGAAGATGTAGATTCCAGTAAGCTGGTCCCTATACCGCGGCGGCCCGGGTTCCAACCCGGGTCTTGTCAAGTGGGATTTGTGGTGGACAACGTGGCGCTGGGGTAGGTTTTCTCCGAGTGCTTCGGTTTCCCCTGCCAATCTTCATTCCACCAAATTCTCCATCACCAGGGGCAGGTACAATAGGCCAATCAGTGGCCGCCGTGACGAGTGGACTCCACCCCCCACTATACGAGTAAAAAAAAAAAAGCTGGTCCCTATACCGACTGAGCCATCCCGTCTCCACATATGAGAGTATGGCCAGAAAGCATGTGTGACGTAGAAATAAATTTAGATGACCAGCAATCAGCAGATGTAAACAATATTATATATCCAATGGATTAATTCTGTATGAGCAGTAACTTGAACAGTACACCAATGTACAGGAGCATGGACTGAAAACTTGTTCATTCATTGCTTGCTTGTGCCTCTGTTTCGCCTTAAAGGACCACGCATCTGCGTTAAGGCGTCAGTAACGTGTCTCAGCAACCGCGTAGGCTGCGTGGAAGGTCAGAACGTTGCCATTACGCCGTTGATGCAGAATGTGAATTGGCAGCCCAGCCACCATGTTTCACTGCCTACCCCCTCCATCAAACCGAAAGCGCTGTGGATCATGGTCCTGCTCGGATGGGTTCGTTCACTAGCGAGTGTTAGTTCCCGAACAAAGAACAGCTACAACTCTCGGGATATGAGCGAAATGTTCGTTGCGGATGCGAAATCAATCGCCCCGTTCTAGGCACCCGGCAATGCAACCCCTGGAGCACACATTAGTAATTCCTGGGACTCTGAGAAGTGACAGAGTACACTTATCTTGCTCATCAGAAAACAACGGCAGGCCAAAACACAATGACGTGTAGATACTTTGACTGAAGTTACGCGTCGTTAATTGGTGGGAAATTTGTGTGTGGTTTTTATATATGAATCTGGAGTTACACCAGTTCAGAATTCAACGGGACGCATCTTAATTTGCTAATTAGCTTTCCTGCTATTCCTTTCACCTGCCTTCTCTCATATGTTATCGACTGAGCCAATAACAGAGGCAGCGCAGCTTACGGCATGGGCCGTTTATTCTGTGTTTATGTTGTGCTGTGTGTAGATAACGGCCTTGCGACAGGCTGATCCCCCGTCTGAGGAGTCCTACCGACTGTGTATAGGATTAAGAAACTAGAAAAGCGGCCAAGGTCCAAAGGGCTGTAAAGCATAGAGAAAAAAAATGTTATCAAAGCCGATACTAAACGCCATCTCCCAAGAACTATACGCATGAACAGTCAATCGCAGAACATCTATAACCTATAATCAGGTGCACAAAGTGCACTACCGTGACACTATCTTGAAACAGGCCACGACAGCATCGCGCCACAATTCGACGCTAAATAGTCTGAGCTACTGGCAGAGTTGTGTTCCTTCTATCTCCAGGTTATAATATATAAATAGCTTTCTCCGAAACGTCCGTTACTCAGATTACATGGCGTCAGATCCACAAAATAGTAATTTCCGACGCGGTGAGAGCTTCAAATCTTGTGATTTTCATTTGTTCGTCTCAGCCGCACAGGACAAGGCGTACAACACTCAACCTCCAGTAATGACGATCACTTTAAACTTCGAGGCCAAGTAAAAATAAAAAAGTCGAAGTTATGTTACGATTGACGGTCAGTCGGCCAGTCTGTCTTGGAATAAAAGCACCCATCTGGGGCCCAAGACCAGATTTTTATTACTCTCACACAGATGCGGGTCTTTTGTCGTTTAAAATTACTGATGGTCCTCGCCAGCGCAGTCATTCTCGTGTCCCAAGTCCCGCGGAACTCATAACCATATTTTGCTACCTCAGATTCGAGACTCCCCCAACCAGGAGGACCAGGTCCTCATATTTGCATTCCCCATAATCGGGTTGGCCTAGTTATACCAAGCACTGGGTCCTCTTTTCGTCACCTCCTACGACTCGCAAGGGGTATTCTAACCTGCCTTCACGCGGGGAACACTTCGAAGTAAGTGTTCTAATTATTATTTATAAATTCAGTTCGTACCTCACAGGAAACACGCTGCGTCCCCGTTATAAAGACCTAAGGATAATGCAGCTTAGAGAAACACAATATATTTATTGGAGGACTTTGACAATGTTTGAGGAATCTATCTCCGCTGTCAATTCTGCCTACATCTTCAGGATAGAAACGTTTTAAGCGAGAATACACTTAGCTCTGAGTGACCAATATCCATTCATTTTGCCTACACAATCTGACAGTACCATTATTCCAATCATTTCGATGCCGATGATGGTGAAGGTAAGTTCTTCCGAAACTTTCGGTAACACAATCCATTTCAACATGGCGCCATTAGCCAAGAACGGGACCGATATCACCATGAGAGCACATAAATCAGAGACTGACGATCTGCAAAATCCCCACTTACCTGTTTTGTTAATTATGAGTCACAAATGTGCACACGTAGGCCTATGTATGTTATCCGAACTCCAAACTTCGCATCGCAGCCATAATGGGTTTACTGACAGTGAAGTCCATCCACTCTAAGAAGCATGGTGTGTCATACTTTGTGTACACAACTGTACGGAAGTAAAGTTCTGTCTTAAGTACGTTTGAGTTCCCTACCGGTGTATGAACATCGAAGTATGTTCAAAATAGAATCCAGCAACTCTCTACTGACGTACCGGTTTGCGTCACCGACTGCGACAGATCCTCCCTCGTTCTCACAGTTGACGGAGTAAAAGCATTGGACCGGGGACCAATGGGACAGTTTTTCTCCGACTTCCTTGGCCCTACCGTACTATCCGCAAGCTCACAAGTTCGATTCCCGATGAGGCTATTGGATTTTTTCAATTTATTTAATCCTTCCAACAGCACTATGACCCTGGGGTCGACTCAGTCTTTAACAGAAATGAGTACCAGGAATCTTCTTGGGGGTATAGTGCGGCCGGCGCAGAACACTGACAACCTCAACGCCATCTGTGAGCCGACTGTCTATAAAATGTGAAGCCTCGACGTCTCGCAACCCTATGCGCCTCCAGGGACTGTTACAGGGATACCTTTACCTTATACCAATACTGCATAATCATCTATCACCGTCCCTTGAGGTGTACGACAGCCCTTAATTGTAGGCATGCAAATGGGGGGGGGTGCTGACGAGGGAAGCCACCGTCTACACGGTGCTACAGATATTTTTCTGAAGTACGCTGCTTCTCCGCTGCTATCGGACGGCGAGACTCTCGCTTCTAACAACGATACATTTAAGTGAATATTTCACGAAACTGCAATTAAATAATTCGGTTTGTAACAAGTGACGGAGATTCCCTCAGGATCTTCTACTGAACTTGAGAGGCTGCCTACTTCTGCAGAGCCTCATGAATAATCACCAGATCCTCACATCCCTGGGGCTTCATCTCTGTCCCTGCGGTTGAGTGGTTACAGAGTAAGATTTCGGTTTGGGAGATCTGTCCAGGAACATATGGTTAAGGGTTCAACGAACTGCCTATACTAACAAACACATATAAGATACAATAACAGTCGCCCTTTGCTTGATTCATCTGAGGTCACAGCAAACGAAGCAAGTTAATTTCAATTTATTTAACAAATAAATTTAAAAGAGTTCACTTGTTGAACAGACCTATCGTCACAAGACTCAGAGATAAGAATATGTGCACACGCAATGAATGCGTTCTTTCGTGAGTCAACATTTCTCAATACTGAGTCTGAGGCAGGGCAAAGTGATCTGTCCTATTTCTCCAGCGATAACAAGCAACTGAGAACAATTAATTGTTCTTTTCTTTATCTCATCCCTCCCAGTAAACCAGGAACTGAAATCACGAAATTTTCCGAAACTCCGAACTGTTCGGATCGTCTACTCATAAATCCACACACCTTTCTCTCTCCAAATGTGTTCTACAATTTCATTTTCGCTGATTAAAAAACAAACTCCGTGGTTTTAGTTCGCAAGCGAACTATACCGACCGAGCGACCGCCACTTGTCGGCGAAGTTAGTACCAACTTCTGCGGATAGAGGGTGTCACATTGTCAACGCAACGGTACCCCACGGCCGTTAATCTCTGTTTTCTAGACCGGAGCCGCTATTTCCTTGAAATATCTCTTCAATTATCATCACGAGGCTGAGTGGACACCGTTCCAGACATCTCAGAAAATCTGGTGGCGCCGGGAATCGAACCCGGGACCTCTGGATCTGTAGCCAGGAACTCTGACCACTAGACCACAGAGGAATACTGCCTTACAGGATAACGAAAGTAAGCCAAAAATGACTCTTGTCATTATAGGAAAATCGATTGTAGGACCCTAGTCAACGAAATGGTGTTGAAGTCTGACTGCCATCAAGCAAACACTTCCGACTACCTGCTCTTTCCATATAATAAAGCTCAGTGGATATAAGCTATGTATAGATGTGGTTATATTGCAGACTTCTCAAACGAACACAAAAGCTGAACTCATCCAAGCGAAAGGTCCAGGATGAGACATGCAGGGGGGGGGGGGCATTGGAATGGGTAGGCAACGCGAACCCCGGAAGACAACCCAGAACTGTCCTATAGATCCATTATGCTCGAATGGAAGTCCGTTCATTTCTGCTACCATCGCCATAGCTTGCTGCTGTTAAAATCGATTGCGAACAAGCCACGCCGAGCCTGGCCCGTGAAGTCCTCCTAGCCATTACGTAGAAGAGGGAAGAGGGGTAGAGGGAATAAGAGAAATGCAGAATAAAAAGAGAGATAGGTGTAGAACACGTCATGTTTGAAGCATCACGTACTTACGTAGCCAGCAACAAGATACATGAAGGCTGTTTCTAAGCATTAAAGTACGTGCATACACACCTATGTCATCGCTAACAGAACAGTACAAGCCTCTCCGCCGCTCAGTGATATTCCTGATACATTTCAGCCTTTAAGAACTCATCACTGAATAGGAAATATCTCCTCTCTATGTGCATTTATTGGATGTATATGGTATGGATGTCCTTTTGCCTAACGCTTTAAGGACTCAAAAAGGTTATATTACTCAGATTGTTCTAAGCGATATATACAGTCCGTACCTCAAAGGAAACACATTTCCTCTCCGCTACAAAGCCCAACCAGTTAATACTGTTTAGGGAAACAGTCGCTGTTTACTGTGAGAACCATACGGAACACACAGATACACTCTGTGGGCAGAATGCAGTATATATAAGAATTCAGTCCGTACCTCACAGGAAACACTTCACGTCTCCACTACAAAGCCCAACCGGTTAATGCTGTTTAGGGAAACAGTCGCTGTTTATTGTGAGAACCATACGGAACACAAAGATACAACCGGTTAATGCTGTTTAGGGAAACAGCCGCTGTTTATTGTGAGAACCATACGGAACACAAAGACACACACAATGTCTGCAGAATGCGGGGTTTGGTAAGTTAAATTTGGTGATATATATGGTAACCACTGGGCTTTAAAGCACCACGCCATGAAGGCGTATAGAGGAGTGCACGTATAGATCCACGTATTTTTTACCTCGGCACTAGGTGGTGAGCTTCACACCCGCGCCGCTTTAAACCCTCGGTCAGAGCCCCCGGTACCCACTGGATAGGTGTCTGGGTGGACCCCAAAACCAGTCTAGACAACGTGAAGGGAAGAAAAATCTTGCCTCCATCGGGACTGGAACTCCAAACCCTCGACCGCCCATCCCGTAACCAGTCGCTTATACCGACTGCGCTAGGTACTGGACGGAAAACATAAATACCGCAAAGAAAACCAAACTCTAACAGACGCTAATAAGACGGTTGATCTAGAAGTAAACGCTACTTCTTAAAGATCGCCTCATATTGATTAATATACGCCTACAGTAAAGTTATCATCTTCTGGGATATATCGCCGTGTAGTCCGTTGAAAGTCAACCGTCGTTTCGGAGGAACATACGCCTCTATCTTCAGGGTCGCTGCCACCTGCTTTCACGCTGATTATCTTGCTCGGCTTATTCTTCGACCATGAATATGGAAGCCATATGTTCCTCCGAAAAGTCGGTTCACTTTCAACGGACTACATGGCGTTAAACACCAGAAGGCAGTAATTGTTTATAACCACCGGTGTGTTAACTTCAAATCCTACGAATATCCTCGTATATAAAGTTATACTGCACAGCTCCGCGGCCCTGTAGCTTTATCCCTAGGAATCAGCCCCCAGTACCCACTGGGTAGAAGTCTAGGTGAACCCCAAGGGCGATCTAGAAGCTATTCACTTCATTCATGGAGCTGAACCCTTCTTGAGAAGCCGCTGTGCAGACTTCCCAGCATTTTATGGAACCCACAGGTACATTGCCGTGTTCGCAAGAGCCCTCCAGCGGTCCCTATCCTTAGCTAGATCAATCCAATCCATACCCTCCCCCCCTCTGTCTCTCTAAGATCCATTTCAATACTGTCCACCCATCTACGCCTTGGTCGTCCCGGTGGTTTCTTTCCTTCCGGCTTTCCCACCAATGTCCTATATGCATTTCTGCTCTAGAAGGTAATGAGAAAAGAAAAGCTGTTTGTCTCTGTTTGGAATCATATCACTCTTCCTCGGTCATCTATCTAGTTGCTATACCGACCGAGCTGTATCACCTTCAAATGGTTCACCTGTATTTTATCTGCAAATGTCATTCGCTGATGAGTAAGATATTTACACAGGATACATATAATTAGATACTGAAATCTTGCAGCGTAGCCTCCTGTCACGTGACGTGTTCTTTGAGCTGTGCAAGATACCTTTTCCTTTACGAAGGTTCACGTAAAGATCGGCATTCCATGGTCTTATCAAAAATGGGTGAGCTGAGTATAAGTAAACAGACGAGCAGTGAACGTGCGCCGCCAAGTGTCAAGTAATATGTCTGACAGATAACGTGGAGAAAGTTCTGGGAATAGCTCATGGCGGTTACATATTTAAATTGCTTTCATCCTGAATAGAGAGGAACGCTGTCAAAACGCAACTTTCCAACTGCGTTCTGCGCTACCTTGTCCGTAAGTCACTCACTGCGGACAGAAATCTGCGCCTCGCTACATCATACCACAAATGAAGAGATTTGGAACTCAAAAATACAAACTAACCTCACAAAGCTGAGCCCTACTTCAGATGCCGCCTGTTACACAGCTGCTCGAGAACTTCCTTACATTTTATGAAACGCGAAGGTTCACTGCCATCTCCACTGGTCCCTACCCTGAGCCACATCAATCCAGTGCATACCACCCCACCTCACCTACCTAAGATTCATTTTAATATTATCCACCCACCTATGTTTTGGTCTTCCCAGTGGTATCTTTCCTTCTGGCTTTCCCACCAACAGCCTATATGCATTCCTTTCCTCTCCCATTCGTGCTACATGCCCTGCATTTTCATCCTCATTGACTTGATCATTCTAATTATACTTGGAGAAGAGTACAATCAGTATAAAATATAACACAGTATGCAGAAACAACAAGAACTTCTGGGAAGAACTAATCGCCTTCTTACGACACTAACCGCCTAGAAAACGACGTGTCCACCAATCTATTGCTGCGTGTGTATTCGTTACAGCGGTAACGTGATTACCTAGCCGTTGCTTAGCGAAGACAGAGGGGATACACACAGACACACAGACTGATGGGGAGGGATTTATGCAATACACCTCTGAGATGGGTTCAGGTGTCATGACATACATACAAAGGAATTTACAAGTTGATGGGGTGGTGGGGCTTCACAGACACACAGGCAGAATGATGATCGCATAAGCCTACTTTTATTTTTTTAGAATAAGGAAAGTAGACTAGAAACAACACAAACCATGAAGATGAAGGGATCGAGAAACGCCATTGGAACGACTGTGTACGAGAAGCCGGAACAGGCTTGACTGTCTACACCAAGGGTTGTCCGGCTGCAAACTTCTGAGGAGTCTCATCACAGAAGGCACGCTTCGCCCTCCAATGATCAGATCTAAGAAGCACAATCCCACGATTAATCAGTGGACCTAAAGAGTTCAAAACCTTTTTAGAACAAATGTTGCCAGGTCAAGGATGCGCGAACTTCGGCCGCAAAAGTTTTCCTAGACTGTAGGGATACCGCGTACTATCACACAGTCATACTGGTTCCAAACTTTCCTCACTCTATCATTACGTGTTGCAAGAAAATAGCCGCAAAAACTACACGGCCATATTCGCTGACTCTTTAAAGACAAGAAAAGCGTTAATATACTGTGACATGTACACCCATTGCCAAGTACCAGCTGTGCAAGCAGGCGACAGTATAACAGCCACTGCTAGGGAACAGCTCTGTTAACACGTTTCCCCGGTAACGACAGAACACATAATAATGAAAGAGACGTTTTCTGTGCTGTCCGTACCTCGGCTATATAACGAGGACTAGTAGTTCAGTTGTTGTTATAGAGTCAAAACCCGCGTGGAGGCGGGATCGAATACCTACACCGTGACCCTGCGAATCGTAGGAGGCAATGAAAATGGAAGTCTCAAAACTGAGACAGTAAAATATGGTCGAGAGTCCCAAGGGACTCAGACCCAAGGAAGACTGCGCTGGCAAGGACCAGCAGCATATATAAAAGACAGACCCGTCCTCTCGTCAGAGAGGGCGCCCCAAAAAACAAGGCAGTAACGGTGAAGCAGTAATAAATATCTGGTCATGAGCCCCAGATGGGGCTCGACACCAAGACTTACTGACTGACTGACTGACCGTCAGTCGCAATGTGACTTTGACTTGAGTTGTTGTTACACAAGGACTATGGCAGCAAGGGTTCAGCTGCAATGAAAAATTTCTGGTCGTGATCCTCGAGGGCTTTGGCGCCAAGACGAACTGATTGGCGGTAAACCGCCAGTCGTAAAGTAACTCTGAGTGGTTGGTTGAGTCAGTTGAGAGTTGCAGTTGTGGTGAGAGGCTAGTAGCTGAGGAACCCAGAGGAAGGGGAACGTCCGCCGTTGAAAGCCGCTAACAAGCAACGGCTAGTGAAAGCTGAGAGAAGACTCTATGTGTGCTGTAATTACAGTGACCTTTGGAGTGTGTAACCCAGTGAGATTGTCGTAGTTATTTGTAGTTACGAGTCCAATAAATGCGATTACCAATCCAAACAACGTCTGCAGTCACTCCACGTCACAATACATTTTGGGCAACGTAACGACACTAGCGCGCGGCACGGTATCAACTGGCAGTGCTGCATGTGACATCTGGACAGCCCTTGTCTACACCACGGAGATAAAACGAAAAACGTAACTCTTGAACTTTCAAACTTAATCCGCAATATATACCATTTCCATACACCATCGACCGGAGTCCTCCTTGTGACGCTAACGGTTGCTTAGCTGATACCAAGGAGTCCTACCGTCTATGAGAAATGATTACGGAACTGAATGAGAGGCCTGGAATGAGATGGGCCCCAGCGTCAGACTCGAACTCTTACCCTAGCCGGCAACAGAACCTCAATTCCTCAGTCGTCCAGCCGATATCCTAGTACGTTAATTTGTCGTAAGCCAGTTTCAAAATAACTCAGATAATAAATTATTCAATGGCTGTGCTACCACACGGAAATACACTCCACACATTCAAAGAGACGCTCTAACTTGAAACTCTCTTTGAGACATAATAATGCTTAATCATAACGTAGAGAGAACACAAAGTCCTAGCATTCTGCTCTAGAAGGAAGTTTTGAAAAGTTTCCTTGCACAGAAATTTACGAAGTACCGACGACTCTGGGTAACTGTCAGAAATATGAAACACCGCTACAGCTCATGTGTATAGGCTAAAACATGTCGCAAAGCAAATAAATCATTGCGATATATGAATCGAAATAGCGACGGGCTACGGGTTGGACGGCCGTGGTTCGAATCCTAGGAGCGAAGGAGATTATTTTCTTCTCCACAGCGTTCAGGACCGGCTCTGGGGTTCACCTAACCTCCTAGCCAATGGGTACTGTTGGAGATTTCCCTGGGGGTAAAGCGTCAGGAGAGTGAGGCTGACCACTGAGCTCCACCTATTACTAAGGTCAAAAACGATGAAGCTAAACCTCCATTCCCCCATATGTCTTCATGGCACGGTGCTTAACTAAGCACAGGGACAACTTTACATTTACCTTAGCATTATGTTTGCAGTGGTTCTCTGCTAATTCTTACTTTCTTATACACACCGGAAGTGAGGCAATCTATTGTAGCAGTACATGGAGATCTCAGACGGGGACGTAGAGTTTGCAGTCTCCTGTCACGCGGGAAGGTTTCTTGAAAATGTTTATTTCATTTCTGGTTTCTTTGTCCATACTTCTGTTTGTCAGTGGGAAGGTTCTTCAATTTCTTTATTGCTTAATTCTTCCATTATTTTCTTATTTTTTATTTTTATTTATCAATTTTTTTAAAACAAAAAATGACGGTAAGAAAAAAAAAACGTTATTTTATCATTTGTTTCCATTGTTCCTTCACCGCCATCTATGAACCAACTGTCAAGAAAAAGTTGCAGCCTCGACGTCTCACAAACCTTTCGGCATCAATGCCTGTTACAGGGACAGTTTCACCTCATTTACCTTTATTATTTGGGTAATCAAAAATGGAACAAAAAATTACTTTGTTATTTGTTCTGCTTATTTTTGTTTCCACCGTATTTTTCCAAACCAAAAACCCATTTTTCTACTACGTATGCAGTTAGAAAGAAATTCATAATAGAACCTACGAACTGATATCATAAATATTTACAGACAAGCCTACATCCAAATAAAACAATCCAGATATTATCTGAAATAATTTTCTTTTTATTGCTAGTGGGGTGGGACTAAGTGCCTTGTACTGCGGCCACTTCTGGCCTATTGTACCAGCCCCAGATGATAGGTGAGGGTGATTGTGGAGCAATTGGTGGAATTAAATATTGGTAGTGGAAACCGAAGTACTCGGAGAAAACCTGCCCCAGCGCCACTTTGTCCACCACAAATCCCCCTTGACCAGACCCGGGATCGACCCCCAGGTCGCCGCGGTGGGAAGCCAGCGACTAACCGCTTGAGCTATGGCGCGGCCCATCTGAGACTCTTACCGATGTTTACATGGTGTTGCTACACACACCACAACCCACCCAGCATCAAAATACCTTCCATATGTATGCCTAATGTAAGAAGGTAAACAAGATACAGCTATCCCTGTAACAGACCGTGGAAGCCCATAGGGTTGTGGGACGTCGAGGCTGCCACATTTTTTAGACAATCGGCTCACAGATGGCGGTGAGGTTATGAGGCTTACACGCAGGCTGCACCTTTAATGTTTTACACTGATTAACAGTTGCGAGGTACGAAATGAAACTGACACAAGGACACTGCTTATTTTCTCTGGGGCAGGTTTTCTCTGAGTACTTCGGTTTCCCCTGCCAATCTTCTTTCCACCAATTGCTCCACAATCACCCTCACCTATCATCTGGGGCTGGTACAATAGGCCAGAAGTGGCCGCCGTACAAGGGACTTAGTCCAACCCCACCAGCAATAAAAGAAAAGTAGATCCCTCAAACCAATATGAGAAACTGCATTGCCCCTGCGACATTCCTTCCAGGACATAACAGATAAGCACAAGAGATAACAGTATCACTTCGAATCCAATCGAGAAATTAAAGAAGAGAGACTGGACCTAACAACACATCAAATTCACAGTAGTTACTTGTGTGTGTAATCCGTGGTTTGATGCCCATTGCGGCATTTCGTAACAAGCTTACTTTTTACGGCAAGGATGTTCAAGTGATACGATGAAATTAAACAGAAAATACAGGCCGACCCACAGTTCGCAACGAACACGAAAGAGTCTAATGTATTTTCTAATTTGCATACTTATTTAACGCCTGTTCTTGGGAACGAACGGGACTGTGCACCTCAAACCCTAAAATATTTTGGGTCGGCTGTTATACAACATAATGTTATCCGTGGTCAGGCATAGGCCGGGTATCAAACCTTTGGCACTATGTGAACGGGTATCCATGCAACCATATTCTGGCACGGATGAACACAAGGCGTCTTATCCTTAAGCATTTATGGACGTAACTTATGCTGCCTATCACTTCAAGCCTGGCAATGAGTCCAGAGACTGTAAAACACCTAATCATCCCTGCTCGCCATGTTTGTTATCTGTGGGTTGTCAGTGTCAAGCCTGTACAGCATCGAGTGATAGGCTTACAGACGAGCGAGGAATTGCACAGGATTTGGAAAGGACGATCGAGTATCCCAGGATTTTCCTCCAGAAACTATGAACCCCAGAACGGAAAATCTGTCAGGATGGTCGTTCTACCGTAAGAGATTTAAACTGAGCATAATTGCTGTCCGCTCCGTTATGGCCGTTAACACATGCGATTAGTTCGGACAACGGAATGTATTCATGTGTCAGGCATCCGTTAATACTTTTAAGCACAGTGGTAATTACATATACCATCTGCTTTAACATTACAAAAACTCAAGAATGCATTTGTCCATTTCGCACGATTATCCGAATCATCAATCATCAACATCACCACCACCATTAGCAAAACCGCCCTGTTTTTTTTAGCCACAGCCTTCCTCAGAAGATTCCGCCATACTGCATCCGGTTTTCACTTCTTTTGAGCTCCACGACAGTAATTCTATTACACAGCAAGGTCGTTAGCCCTGCGCACAACCCACAACCTGGAGGATCAGGTCTGTGTTTATGTCCCCCAGTGACAGGGTGGCCAGGAGCCGGGATAGCTTAGTCTGTATAGAAACTAGCTACGGACTGGATGACTGAGGGGTCGGAGTTCGAGTTCCGGTAGGGTCAAGAATTTTCTCTTCTCCACGCTGTCCAGACCAGCTCTGGGGTTCACCCAGCCTCCTATCGAATGAGTACTGGGGGCTTTCCCCGGGGGTAAAGCGACAGGGGCGTGAAGCTGACCACTCACCTCCAACTAGTGACAAGGTCAAGAAAATATGGCTCTATACATCCACTCCCCAATATGCCTTCACGGCGTAGTTAAGCACAGGAAAACTTTACTTTTTACCTTTCACTTTTACTGACAGGGTAGCCGAGTTAGGCTCATACCCCCCTGCACCGGATTCCCTTTTCGAGTTCTATGACACGTAGAGCCACGGTGGAGGTATTCTAACCCACCTCCACATTATCCGAAAAACATCGATTACTTTACTGAAGAACATTAAGTGACCAGTCTTTGTAATGGAAACGCACTGTATTTCCCTGTGAGGTACGAAATGAATTCTTATATTTTATTCAGACGAACTTCGAATGGATTTAATGCCGGACTGCTGGCTATAAGTCAGTTTGCATCCGGAAGGTCTTGCGACCGGCCAACTAGACCAAGGTTTTCCGTGGCTTTCCTAGGTCCTAGAGCAAATACTGAGTTGGTACCCAAATTCCACGTTGCATTGCATGCCTCACATGCAGCCCTCCCATTGTTAACATCAAAATTTCGCCCTAATATAGCCTTCCCAACGTTAGCAAAAAAAATTTACTATAATGCACCCTTCCAGCGTCATAAAAATATATAATATATAAAAAAATCCAATTATATGATCTACCTATACCAGAAGGACAAGCGGGTACTGCCTTGGAACATTCAAAATCGGAGATATATTTTCTTACCCCCCCCTCACCACACTTCTTATTCTTCTTCTCTCCACAGAACTTCTTGTCACAGTGTATTTCGAATGGTTGATCCTTCTGTGTGCCTTCCACGTATAGACTCACACTAAAAACCAGTTACATATATCTGAAGGCAGAACTAATGACGAAGTCTGTAGTCATGAGTTGCAGCAAGAACGTCCGAGGTACAGCAAGACTTAGTACTACCGTTACACAACCAACTTGCTCAGAAAGCAGAAACTCCTGCATTCATTTACATGACTTGAAAGACCTGACTATTATAAACACTGCTCGCAGCTGTTCAATAACCGACCATGAACAAGTTTTTACAAGTATTATGTTTTTGGACATTATCCATAATTTTGTCTATTTTTTTAATATCCTGTTTCTTTTTCAAAACACAACGTTTCGGAGACTGGATTCTGAGCCCGTCCTCAGGTTAAACTTACTCAGTTGGGTCCAATAGATAGAGCTAGCCCCTATCTCCGGACACCTGTGCCAGTTTCAAAAAGAGGTTCATAAACCAAGCACAACACAAACCGCCTGCAAGAGCTAAGAAAATATTCAGTTATTGAATATTGGTTTGTGTTGTGTTTGGTTTATGAACCCCTTCTTGAAACTGGCACAGGTGTCCGGAGATAGGGGCTATATTGAACCCAACTGAGTAAGTTTCACCTAAGGACGGGGTCAGGACCCAGTCTCCGAAATATTGTGTTTTGAAAAAGAAACAGGACTATTTTTTAAAAAAAGAGACAAAACGAGGGATAATGTCAAAAAACATAATACTTGTAGCAATATACCATCGTCACACACTTTTAAATCTTATAAAGTTTTTAGATTGAATTGTCGTAATTCATACGAAGTCTTAAACGTGCATCTGCTGAACACTGTACGAGAAGTTCAGACGCAATCAGGAACGCAAACCCTACATATGTACAGCACAACGGCGATTACTCGAATTTGCAATTAACTAAATCACCGTAACCGAAGAATCCATCTTCTAAACAAACATCATCATCATCAGACATTTTCAAATAAAGTGTTTGAAAATGTTAATTTGTAATTAAATTTATTAATCTGTCATGTTTCGCCTGTTAAAAAAAAGTATTTTTAGGTTTTATTTTCATAACAGTATGGTACATTAGAACAATGTTTTTTTTTCGTGAATAACAATTTAATCCAATTACCAGAACCACATGTCACAAATTAATTTGGATAATCGGCGTTCTAATGTGGTTATATTGTGATATAACTGAAGAGAGAGCCGTTACTAAGTTACGGCACAGTGAACAACTCAGCGTAACGACTGCACACGCAAAAGAACAGTGTTTTGTGTGGGGTCCAGACGGATGGCGACGTCAATGTTGGAAGCGGTGTTTTCTTTGAGATCCGTGCAGAGGCCATATAACGAGGGCCAACTGTCATTGCGAGACAGAAATATGAGAGGCTTAAACTTAGCGGTGGTCAAGCTTGCGACCGTTCTAATGATTAAGCTGCCGTTGTAGCATAAGATAAGTGACATGATCTGCTTTGCAAAGCCTGTACTGACAAAGGACCTGTATATAGTGCACAAGGAAGAATTTTCAATAACATGCTCTATGTGCGATACGTACAATTGACGAAAGCCCAAGCATATTCATAAGAGACAACCCAACCTTCTCGTCAGAGAGGGCGTTACATAAGAACTATGACCGCAAGGGTTCGGCTGAAAAAAAAAGTCTCTGGTCGTAAGTCTCAAAGGGACTGACGCCAAGACAAACTGATTGGCGGTAAACCGCCAGTCGTAAAGTAACCCTGACTTCGACTTTCACTACGAAATAGTCATAAGACGGCACTTTCAAGAAAATGAGATTGGTGAGATGGTTGTCAGCCTGCGAGGAGGTGATCCCGGGAGCAGAGGAACGTCCACTGCTGGAAGCCACTACCAAATAGCGCACTGAAGACCGTGACTGAGAAAAGTAGTCTGTGTGATAGTGATCTGTACTAAGAGTCCAATAAATCCGATTACCAATCCAAACTCCATCACGTGACAAAACATACAGAAGAGCGAATTTGTCTGCGCTTTAAACATATCTACACCGTCATTCCCATTTCGATAAAATTTGGCAGAGGATCTCTTAGGGGAGGCTACAGGTACCTGAAATCATGAATGGCTTGAAGTACAAAGCAATCCTTTAGTCCCTCTGCAAGAAATGCATTGTGGTCGTGGGAACAATAGAATCCTCCGTCTATCCTACTCTGCTGCTTCCAAACGAGGCGTCGTAGAAAAAACTGGTAATGACAAAATATGTTCGTCTTGGTGCCCAACCGTGGAAAAATCGTTAACTTTGCTGCTACGTGCATGGGTTTGAGTCCGCGTCCATTTACTTCCCCATTACTTCCTTTGTAACAAAGACATTTTGATTCGTGAAAAGAACGTGATCTTTGTTAATATTTGAGGTTTCCACGGCGGTGACTATGAAGAATGCTGTCTTCTGGGATGTTGCGCAGTGTAACCGACGTTTCGGAGGAACGTATCATCTCCATTTACAGACACCTGCACATGCTGATTCATCTCTAGAGGATTTCTTATATCCTGAAGACGGAAGCTAAAGCCATGTGGTACTGGTTATAGTGTTGAGTGCTTGGAAAGTAATCACACCCCGACCGAAGGCCACGTACTCCGCCAGTTATGTATAAATAACGTTGTGTCTACAGACAAGTGTTATGTAATCATTACCGATTATCATTAAGCCAGCTGCAAGTCTATATAGAAGTCGGCTAAATAGAGACCTAGTAGTTCATCTCAGCTCTCGAAAAATAATTATCAACAGTCACATCCAATGAATGGGGCACGCGGTAGCGTAGTTGGCTGAGGCACCATGTTACAAGCCGGAAGGTCGTGGGTTCAAGTCCCGATGAGGTCACTCGATTGCTGTAAAACTTCTAAAGTAGTCACTTCTTTTTCGGTTTGTAACACCAGTACCTACTGGGCAGAATACATACGCTCTAAAAGATCCATCAGGGACATGTCAAGCCTTGGGTAGGTTACCTTACAGAAGAAACGTCCAGTGTGATCAATAACATCTGATTCTGGTTCATATGCAGTGCTGAACATGGAACCACTTCTCTTGTGATGACGTAACCGTGTAATGATCAAGCCTCCTTAACAATGACAGTAGAGCGAATATAAAATCAGTGGCGAATGCGAAAGGGATATTTCTAACTTCATGGAGCTGAGCCCTTCTTGAGGAGCCGCCAATTCTGCAGCTACTAAAGAATTTCCCAGCATTTTATAGAACCCGAAGGTTCATTACCGTGTTCACAAGAGCCCTCCACTGGTCCCTATCCTAAGCCAGATCAATCCAATCCATACCATCCCATCCTATCTCTCTAGCACCCATTTTCGTCCACCCACCTAACCTTGGTCTTCCCAGTGGTTCTTTACTTCTGATTTTCCCACCAATATCCTATATGCATTCCTCTTCTCCCCATTCGTGCTACATGCCCTGCCAACATCCTCCTTGACCTGATCATTCTAATTATACTTGGAGAAGGGTACAAGTTATGAAGCTCCTCACTGTTCAGTTTTCTCCAACCTCTAACCTCACTTCATCTATCTTATACCCAAATATTCTCCTCAGCGCCCAGTTCTCAAACACCCTCAGTCTTTGTTCCTCCCTTAATGTCAGAGACCAAGTATCACACCCATACAGAACCACAGGCAAAATTATAGTTCTGTATATTCTAATTTTATAAAGAAATTTTCTTGCTTATTAAATTTTGCATATGAATCATGAATACAAAGTACATCACACCAAGATTCTTAAAGGGCCACAGAGCGGTGGGAGCGGAGGAAAATATCAAAACTGATCCCCACCCCAAAAAAAAAACAAGAAATGCGCGAAACAGTAACATCAAAAATTAAAATTACTGTTACAAATATCCTTCTATCCTACAGATACCTATATCTCTATAGCGGTTTGTTGATGCGGCTTAAACTAAGTGTGTACGCAACATTTTTGTGCTTGTCCGTCAAGGAGTATGAATGTCTGGGTTCTAACGGTTACGATTTTCTGCGCCAAAAAATAAATCAGTTCTCGGATTATCAGGACACACAAAGGGAGAGAGAGTTTCGCGTCTATTGACACAGCGACACATTACATTTCCATGCCTCATGCCTGACCTCGAGTTTAGTTTAAAGCTACATTATCTAGAGTGGCTTATCGAGCCGAGAAAAAATTACTTAGCCGTCACGTAGCCCTATGTACTGCGCAAGATAAGTAACAATATGAATCAAGTTAACCACTGCTAACCTGCTAATACCTTACAATCACATTGGTGTGTAGAGTGCTACATCTATGAGGCTTGTTCTCATGACCTGTGATTATGTCTGCACTGCCCCGCTGCCAGACTACACGGCGTCACGTGGCGGAAGACATTAATCAACATGTCTGACAACAAATAGAATTTACACAGGATAACAGCTGATTCTGAAAAAAATCACAGGGGCTGACTGCTTGTTCGGCTTACTCTTCTACACAGAATATGGAGGCAATAAATCCCTCCGAAACGTCGGTGAACTTCTAGTGAACTGTATACCGTAACATCCAATGAGGCAGTAATCTTCAAATCTCAACATTTCAGGGCATTTTAGACATACACAAGAGTTTCCAAATGCCATGTTCTGTACCCTCTCCTCACTTACAAGCAAAGGTTCTCACAATATGAGCCGTGGCCCCCAAGGGGCACCGAAGTTTATTTCCGAGGGCTGTTGGAAAAGTTGGTGTAATGTATATTGATAAGAGAATAAAAAGTAAAAAAGTAAAGCTATCCCTGTACCAGGCCGTGAAGGCCCATAGGGTTGTGACGTTGAGGGTCCCACATTATCTAGACAATTGGCTCAAAGATGGCGGTAAGGTTGTCAGCCTTATGCGCCGGCCGCGCTTTACTCCCCAGGAAAATTATTTAATTAATTCCTGGTACTCATTTCTGTTAGAGGCTGAGTAAACCCCAGGGCCTAGTGAGGCTGGTAGGATTAGGTCAATTGAAACATATCCAATGACCTCATCGGGACGTAAACCCGCGACCTTCCGGCTTGCAGAATAGCCCCTCAACCAACTACGCTACCGCGTGACCCATTGATAAGAATAGTATACTAAGTTATAAAAATAAATTTTAACTGAAAAAGTACTTACAGACATTAGTAAAGTAAGCAAAAAAAAAAGCAAAGCTATCCGTGTAACAAGCCGTGAAGCCCCATAGGGTTGTGAGACAATATCTAGACAATCGGCTCACAGATGGGGGTAAAGTTGTCAGCCTTACGCGCCGGCCGCGCTTTACTCCCCAGGAAAATTATTCAATTAATTCCTAGTACTCATTTCTGTTAGAGGCTGAGTCGACCCCAGGGCCATAGTGCGGCTGGAAAGATTAGGTCAATTGAAAAAAAATCTAATGACCTCATTGGGAATTGAACCCGCGACCTTGCGGCCTGTAGCATAGCTCCTCAACCAACTACGTTCATCAGAAATTTCGATTTTTCCTAAATCACGCATTACATCATTTTGTATGTTGGTAGCCGGCTCATATTTTTACTCACATTACGGGAGCCCTAGACCAGAACACTCTGAGAACCACCGAAATAGCTAACGGTGGCTCCAAGAGGCGATTTCTTCTTGAAAATTGACCCATCAGATGATCAAAAACTTCCTCGCCTTTTACGGAACCGGACTTACGTAAGCCCACCAAGAGAACCTATCCTAGTTCATAGAGATTCTATCTTCCCTCAGGTTTTCTTCATGCATTTATCACCAACAGACCTTGCTAGAGTATGTATCTTTCGTCTGTTCTCATTCATTTCAATGCCCTGATAATATCTCATAAAAAGCAGAAATTATGAAACTCCTCATTCTATAATTTTATCCTCCCAGCTTACTCCCTCTGTCTTCTCCTTAGCACCCTACTTCCATTAACTCTTCAAAGCCCAGTGGTACCAACACATGCTTTAACACACTAAAAAACTCTGTATTCTGCTGATAAGAGTGTATCTGTGTGTTCCGTGTGGTTCTCACAATAAACAGCGGCCGTTTCCCTAAACAGCTTTAACATGTTGGGCTCCGCAGCGGAGACGTGATGTGTTTCCTGTGAGGTACGGACTGAATTCTTATATATACTGTATTCTGTTCAAAGAGTGTATTTGTGTGTTCCGTACGGTTCTCACAATAAACAGCATTAACCGATCGGTCGTTGTTATGGAGACGTAATGTGTTTCCTGTGAGGTACGGACTGAATTCTTATAATAGTTAACGCCGAACACCTGGTACCCGTCTCAAATCTGAGACAGTAAAATATCGTCGCGAGTCCCAAGGGAATCGCACCCGAGAAAGACTGCGCTGGTAGAGTCCAGCAGCATGTACAAAAGACAGACCCGTCCTCTCGTCAGAGAGGGCGCCCCACAAAAACAAGACCGTAACTGTCGAAGACTTTCTGACTGACCGGCCGTTAGTCGCAATGTCTTTGGCTCCGACTTGACCCTGGTACCCACTGGATAGGAGGCTGGGTGACCCCACAGCCGGTCTGGACGCTGTGGAGATACTATAATTAATGGTATATTCTGTATTATTTGTTAAAAATAAGTTAAGTTAAACATTTGAAATCATATTCACTCGTAACTTCCCATCATTCAACTCGATGGATTTCCACACCCTCAGACAAGGCCATGGAGAGTCCATACCTTGCTTGCCTCTTTGTCTGGTCTTCCAAGGACTCTTTTTACATTTCAGACAGAACCTGCATGGGAACAGCAGCAACCGCTAATGGCTTCAACTTTCTAGATAGCAAAGCAAATGGAACTTTCCTCAGCGAACCACTCTT
Organism: Cryptotermes secundus; assembly: GCF_002891405.2. Classification (NCBI taxonomy): domain Eukaryota; kingdom Metazoa; phylum Arthropoda; class Insecta; order Blattodea; family Kalotermitidae; genus Cryptotermes; species Cryptotermes secundus. The sequence continues at coordinate 278,475 of NW_019735563.1, read as the reverse complement.
TATCATTTACATCGTTGCTCTCACGCACCTGTGATAATTATCGAATTCCTAAACCAAGAAATAATTAATTATACACTGCCACTCCATAATCGTAGCTACTGGAAGTGTGTCGGTGTCTTAATTATTTACTCAAAAACTTCTTCCTTTGACGGATTAGGCCATCTGGCCTGTTTCCGTTCAGAAATAATCTGAAACTATGTATCTTACAGACAGAAGGTACCACTGATTGTCACTCGCAAAATACAAAACTTATTTAACCTTTAAAGTCCAGTTGTTACTGTAAGTACCGCCTGCGTTGACGTACTAAAACTCTGCATTCTGCCCAGAGTGTATCTGTGTGTTCCGTATGGTTCTCACAATAAACAGCGACTGTTTCCCTAAACAGCATTAACCGGTTGGGCTCGGTAGCTGAGACGTAATGTGTCTCCTGTGAGGTACGGACTGAATTCTTATATTTACTGCATTCTGCCCAAAGAGTGTATCTGTGTGTTCCGTATGGTTCTCACAATAAACAGCGACTGTTTCCCTAAACAGCATTAACCGGTTGGGCTTTGTAGCGGAGACGTAATGTGTTTCCCGTGAGATACGGACTGAATTCTTATATATTATTTATAAGAAATTCAGTCTTTAAAGGGTTAATCAGTATTTGAATATAAAACTGTTCGCGTAACTTCCAAACCTTTTGAAGCTTGAAATTCGTCTATATAATATTTAAAATTGCAGTTCCTGTCTCACAGAAAACGCACACTCCGTCTCCATTGCAAAGACCAGCCAGTTAATGCTGTTGAAAAAACAATCAGGATTTATTCTGAGAATCATATGAAATATATTAATACATTCTGTGGGAAAAATTAGGAGTTTTCAATGTTAAAGCACGTGATACTGTGATTTCAAAGGACTAATTTATTTCACTACAAGTTGGCAGCTATAAATGCTTCTGCATATCTATAACACTTCTCACGGCATAACTATGACCAGTACTATCGGTTATGTAACGCCGTGGATACTGGTAGAAATTTACCGAAATTTCAAGAGAAACGTGCCACTTCCATTTTGAGGGACAATATACTCTGCTTGCTTGCTTGCTAGCTTTTGTGGCTTACTCCTCGACTCTGAAGACAGATGCAGTACGTTCTTCCGTAATGTCGGTATTCTACCAGACTACAAGGCGTCACATCACAAAAGACAGTATACTCCTTCAGGCATACCAATACAACCAACAATATTAGGAACAGAGGAATATGGGTGAGACTGAGGAAATCAAGAGATTAGCGACATCTAATTGACCCAAAAAAGTCTTCTATTTTTGCCTGACAATGGAAGCCAAGATAGCTTCCGAAATGTCGTTTCTTTAACCAAAACGAGATGATGGGAAATGCCCAGTATGTGAAAATTATTCTACTTCGAAAGTGTGTGTCTGAGGCACTGATCGGAAGTTGGCAAGGAAGAAAATACCTCATTTGACGTCATTCACTTGAAATATTCACGATGTATTTCGAGACGAATGGGCAAACGACACGCAAGTTCATTTTCTTTTCCGTTAACTTTATACAACGGCCTACGGGTTGCACACGTACCCTCATTATAACCTGAGAAAGCTGCAGTGGTTGTTAAGGATAGGCCGCCGAGCGACTGTGAGACAAGTTCCTATATGTTCAAAGCGAGTTTGTAGCCTCGGCCTTTCTGTACACAACCCCCCACCCCACCAACAGAGAGCTGTAGTAATAGTTTCAGGACTGGCCCTTAGTTGACTTGTACCTATGCTTTGGTTGGCAATGCAGTCTCCACTTTTGCCGGAAAAAATCTCCATCAATCTAGTATTGTGGCATGTAGACCCATTTCTAGGCAACGGCTGCAAAAGAAACAGCTATACAACAGCCGTTGTAAAGTAACGGTTTCGCAAACAAGCATGTTTCCACGGCAATTACTGCACAGCAATAATTGAACGATGTTTCCTGTGAGCTAAGAATTGAATTCTTATATATTAGTTAGACGAAATGTAGTCTTTAAAGGGCTAGTCGCCACGACTCAGATACGTATAAAGGAGATGTTCAGTTCCACGCAATCTCACGCTCGTCGTTAGATGGAAGAGGCTGGTCAGCTTCACGCCCCGCCCGCTTTACCCCCGAGGGAAAGAAAACAATTAGACAGGAGGCTGGGAAGGGTACCACAGCCGGTCTGGACACTGTGGAGAAGAGAAAAAAGTTCTTACCCCTGCCTGGAACTGAACCACGATTTCTGGGTCTTCGAACCTGCAACCCTGTGGATACACCGACTAAGCTATCCCGGGTCACTGCACGCCGTCAGGGCCCAAAAGGCCGTTTCGATCATGGGCGATAATTTCATTTAACAAAAAAACAAAACGAACTTGCGAACATTTTCACTACTGCCTGGCCGGCCAAGAATTCGGGTTGATTCCCTGCAGAGGCAAGAAGAACATATCGTCTCCATCTCTAGGATGTGCTGGCCGAGATTCGAACCAATGATCGTCCGAATATAAATCTATACCATAACGGCTGAGCCACACCGCTCGGTAACATGCTTGCCTAGCTACGCCTTCTTAAGTAATCAACTTACCATCATGTTTGGGCCGCGCCATAGCTCAAGCGGTTAGTCGCGGCGGCTCGGGTTCGATCCCGGGACGGGTCAAGTGGGATTTGTGGTGCACATATTGGCGCTGGGGTGCGTTTTCTCCGAGTACTTCGGTTTCACCTGCCAATCTTCATTCCACCAATTGCTCCACAATCACCCTCATCTATCATCTGGGGCTGGTACAATATGCCAGAAGTGGCCACAGTACAAGGGACTTAGTCCCACCCCACTAGCAACAAAAAAAATAAAAATACCATCATATTTGCTTCCAACCAATGATCACGATATATAAAGAGGTCTTTTTTTTTTCCTTGGCACTACAGCCCCAGTGGGCCTAGGCCTACCTCCATGAACTTCTCCCTTCACTTCGGTTTTTCTAGATCTTACACATACGGTAGGACTCCTTGGGCGGGTGATCAGCTCATCGTAAGGCCTCTACCTGTACACAAATGCAGGAAAACGCATACACACAAACTACACATCCATGCTCTGAGTGGGATTCGAACCCACGATCCCGTTTCCAAGCGAGCGAAGACAGTACATGCCTTAGACCGCTCGGCTACCGTGACCGGCATAAATATGTCTACATATGTCAAATACAGACACTCATTATCATACCAACCCCCCCCCCTCAACTGCCGCGCCATGGGTAATGAATGGATGCAAGGGGGCGAAATTAGAACTAAGTAAAGTATATTAACTCTACGTCACTATTTCCGCTTCCTTTCCAGGGTAATTATTTGTTTAAACGCTGAATCATATTTTACGTGAAACCGGAATGTTACATTTACATTAAATATATTTACAATTAATATAATTTTACCTGTCCACCGTCCTTATTGATCCCGACCAGGCAGTAACCCCCCCCCTTGTTGGTATGTTGGACCGAGAATATATTGCAGCGTGTAGACCCGTTACTAGGTAACGACCGGGAAACGAACGATACAACGCTCGCTGCTGATTATCAGATTCTTACTAAGCAGCAATTCAACTACAACAGTGGGGTGCGGGGTATTCTACGCGGCCCGTGTTCGAGGGAGTCTGTGAAGCGAAGACTAAAATGTTGGTGTTTAAAAAAAATCCGATTATATGCTCTACCATTAACAGAAGGACAGGCGGGCACTGCCTGGGAACCTTCAAAATCGGAGAGTTTCTTACCCCTCCCAAATGTAGTGTCTCTCACTACCACCCCATTCTTCTTCTTCTTCTTCTTCTTCTTACTCACACAACAAAAGGTTGGTGTGAGATGGCCGCTAGCCTAGGACTTAAAGTCACTTGAAAAAAAACGAGTTTAACTGTGGGGTATTAGCTAGCGGGTAACAACGTGACCGCGGAAGCTGAAGAATCTCCACTGTTAGAAGCCGTTACCAAGAAACGACTGATGGAGGGTGTAACAGACTGAGAACACTAGTATGTGTGTAACAGTGAAATGTAAAGTGTAGTCCTGAGTCGCGTTAAAGTGGGAAATAAATACAATCTTCATTCCAAACCCCGTCTATAGTCACTCATACAGGTGACAATATATTGTGACATGTAGACCCAATGCCGAGTAACAGCTGTGTAGACAGGCGACAGTACAACAGCCGTTCCTAGGGAACAGCTCTGTGAACACATTGTTTTCCGGCAACGAGAACATGAAATGGCAGAAGAAGCATTTCCTGTGAGGTCCGTGCCGGGGCTATATAACGAGGACTAATAGTTCGTTGAGTCAGGTGAGAGATGCAGTAGTGAGAAGTAACATGCTGGCACATGAGGCTGGGGACAGTTCGGGAACACAGAGGAAGAGGTACGTCCTCCGTTGGAAGTCGCTATCAAGCAACGGCTAAAGAAGACTGAGAAGACTTTATGTGTGCTATAGTTAGTGTGATCTATGGCATATGTAATACAGTGGGGCCTTCGTAGTTATTTGCAGTTACGATCTACTGAGTGTTAAATAAATCCGATTACCAATCTAAACCCCGTCTACAGTCACTCAATCACGTGACAAAATACACACGAACACTTACCAATCATATTAATTTCGATCGCGAAGATGGAATGTACCTAAAAAATGTCTGGAACTGTTCACATCCATACGGCGGAAAGCCCCAAGAAGAAAATTTTTCTATATGTCTAATATGTCTACTTCGCACCAGCATTAGGGTTTGTAGTAAACGCAGATGGTTGTGTATATATTGTGACATGTTGCGCAAAGGAGAACCCCCCCCCACCAGCAGTGACGCGGCGGGTGAGTCAGCGCTCCCCTCCCCCTCCTCCGCACGGTAACGTAACGGTGACGCAACAGGATTGTTACGGTAGTAACAGCGGTTACTACCGCTAGCGTTACTAGCAACACAGCGCCAGGCAACAAGGGTGCCTATTACGTGGCTGTTTTCCGTATTGTCCGATCAAGGCTACATAAGGAGCAGCGAAGGCTATTCACAGTCAGTTGTACTGAGTCAGTCAGTTAGTCCTGGAACTACCGCCGAGTGAGTCCTCGAGCTACCTCCGAGTTAGTCCGAGTTAGCCAGCAACTAGTCAGTTGTATTCTGGCATTTGGAGTGTACTAATTGTGATACTGCAGATAGCAGTAACCGTAAATCTGTAATTTGGGTGATTGTAAGTGCGAATGTGAAATAAAATTCGCTATATAAAATACGGCGTCAAGTTATTTGTCGCGATATACGCCCAATACGTGACAATATATATATATATCCAACAAAGGGTGATAGGGGTAGAGAGAAATTTTATAAACTGTTTTTTTGCCACTGCAGATGTAACCCTTGTTCATTTACTGCATATAAAACTCGTTGCTACAAGGCTTACAGCACTATACATACTTCATTATCTGAATCCACGAAGCTGAGCCCTTTTTGACAAGCCGCCAGTTGCTCAGCTACTAGCGAAATTCACAACATTTTATCCGACGGTTCGTGTTAACAAGAATCCACCACTGGTCTCTATCCTGAGCCACATTAATCCAGTTCACAACTTCCCATACTAACTAGTCTACTTGTAGGTCATTCTAGCGATTACTTTCCATAACATTTTCCTACCATGCGTGCTACATACCCTGTCCATCTCACCCTCGTTCACTATTTCACTCTAATTATACCTGGCGAGGTGCACTAATATTGAACCTCGTGTTACACTTTTCTCCAGGACCCCTCTTACAAACTCCGTGGCCTGTAGTCCGCAAGCGAACTATACCGACCGAGCGACCGCCGCTTGTCGGCAAAGTTAGTGCCAAATTTAGCGGACAGAGGGTGTCACGTGGTCAGCACAACGAATCCCAACGGCAGTTAATCTCGGTTTTCTACGCCGGAGCCGCTATTTCCTTGAAACAGCTCCTCAATTATCCTCACGAGGCTGAGTGGAGCCCGTTCCTGACCCACTACTTCTCACAAAATCTGCTAGCGTTGGGAATCGAACCCGGACCTCTGCATCTGTAGCCAGGAACTCTGACCACTAGACCACAGAGGCGGTCCATAAACAAACATTAAGAACTAAAATTAAACTCGCTCCACAACTTCTTTTTCCGCCGTGGATTATTTTAAAACTTTCTCAGTGTCGTGACTGTACGGCGTCACACGCTATAACGACAGATGAACAATTAATTTCTGGAGGATCTAGAAGGAAGCGGTCGTTGACCTAACCTAAGTATTATCATGGCATATACCTCAAGGGGCCGTGGAAAACCACGAAAGTCCTGACTGGATGGCCAGTAACTCGTCCGAGATTCGAACAGAGCACTTCTCGAATATAAGTCTATAGCGTTACTTCTACACCGACGTCAAACCTCCCCATTATGCAATCATTTATGCACACTGTTGTACACCAACAACAAAATTCATGGAAACTAATCATAAAACAGAAGTTATCTCGTGGAATCAATCATATTCAGTCTAACTTATTAAATTATTATTTATTTTTGAACTTCGATACCGTCAATAATCACTCCTTTACAGCCTTGTTCTTGGTATTAACGAATGGATACAATTTACATAACCTTTAAAACAAGGCTGTACCTTAATTGGGAGGAAATAAGCCCCACGGCAAGAAAAAAAAATAACATGGCCGGCGATTATATATGGCAGCTGCACTTGTTTCCATTTCGTTGTCGAAATGCACACAGCTTGGCGTCCTTACACAACGTACCACTACGCTACACACCGACAAATTTCATATTATTATTACATTCATAATTTAAATGATGAATAAACAAGAACATATCCAAGATGTTGAGTTCTTGTGGTTGGGAAAACCGTTACAAATGCGTGGAAACTATCAGACCTTTTAAAGCATAATGGTTATTTATATCTACCACCTGCTTGTAACATAAACTGCATTCTGCCCAAACAATGTACTTACGTGTTTCATATGATTCTCACAATAATCTGCAACCATTTCTCTGAACTGTACTATTAACCAAGTGGTTCTTTATATGGTGACGCATCGCTTCCTGAGGTTAGAAACGTATTTTTGGACTCAAATTCGCGCTTCAATGGGTTAAAATCTGTGTTCGTTAACACGCAGCCCATTAGCGTTACTGATCAAATTGATATAAGCAGCCAACGTTTGCCACAAATAGATATACTGAAAGCACCTTCGGCGGTTGGCGTTCTACGTTACTTGTGCCACTGTTGCAATACGCCTTGCTTGGCCTAAATCAGTTCCCAATTACAAGCACTAGTAAAACTTTCAAAGCTAGTATTTGACATTTTTTACACAAGAATTTAGAAACATGATTACGACACATACTAGTTAAGACGACAGATCCCACTCACCTCAAATTCCTTTTCCTGTATTGAACACAAAGGCGCTGTAAGATAATGGCCACTTCATTCACACACAAAACAGTAAACACTGATATTATATTTCAACCTATACACACTTGATGGCCCTGTTTACGTCACAAACAGTTTTTACGACCTCAAAAACACAACTAAAAATTCACACACATCAATAACACAAAGAAACAGGAGACACTTAACACGTCACATTATACTGTTCACAATTTTGATTTACGATTTTGCCTCCCGCCTATGAACAGCTGAATTCAGTGTCAAGGACACGTCACAGACCACGTGCTTCTGATGAAGAATCCATTTTAAAACAGCTCATTTTCATTACTGATTTCCTTTCGGTTTTAACTTCATTTTTCTTCAACACACAACGATTATTTTCCCTTGCTCTCGGAGCTTCTAACGTTAGCTGGCAAGTAGGTAGGTCTGCGAGTGAGCTGTCCGCCGGCTGCTTCGTTTGCAAGATGTCTGCCCCTACGTTTGTGAGCCAGGAGGGACGAAGGGGGGGGGGGGAACATGGGTGTCATGTAGTCCACAGAGCAGGAGAATTTCAACATTAGAACTGCTTGCCTTCCTAGGCTTGGCTAGGGTTCGGGCAAGCAAGCAGGCAAGCTAGCTAGATTATGGAGCACTCCAAGTCAATAATCATACCCTCTCCTCCACCATACCTCCTACTCCCCCCCTACTTACCTCTCACAGTTCCCTCCATTTCAATGTGTATTTGGTTCTCTCAGCAAACGCTACCTCTCACGGTCTGCCTTTAGAATGTGGATGTCGAAGAGCACAAACGGTGTAAATGACTTGGTAAGTAAAATAACAAGCAACTACAGTAAAGGCAGAAAGCTTTTTGTAAATTATTAAATTGTTTTATCTCAAATAAACTCTTCATGCGAAGTATTATGCCAACAACAACAGCACGACTGTTGACACTTGAAAGCAGAATTCTGTGTAGTGTTAAAATGTAACACCCAAATGGTGTCAAATTTGCAACCACTTTCATACGAATAATGTTGAGATATACTCACACTCAAAAGGATAGAGTCTGCCCAGTTAATTACAGGAATGACGACCCCCAAACCCCCATTAACTGTGGATAGTTACTTCGATAAGTTCATACTTTTCTAAACTTGTCCAACAGACAGCTGTGATGTTTCTAGAATTATGATTCATTGCTTACGTGTCTATTGCTTCATCTCAGGACTGTGTTTGTGCATAAGTGAATTAAAACACTCAACACACTCAACAGTCACAGTGGTTCTTCAGCATGACTGGGCAGGTTGACGTAGCAGTAACGATCTTGATTTGCAGTCGGGAGGTGGTAGGTTCGAATTTCGGTCCGGCCATAGGCTATCCAGACAGGTTTATCGTTGTTTTCCTCGGTTACTCCAGGCAAATGCCTTGGCACTACCTCAATTTTGACACAACCGCCTCATTCCAAATCCTTTGGAATTCATTATTCATCATCCACCCTATCGGTTGCACATTCATCATTATCGAATTACTTTATTATCATGACCAGCCTCACCACTGTTGCTGTTTCACGACACAGTCCCCACACCCCTGTATTTTCGCATTGGTTGTGACGCAACATGTCCTCAAAGACAACAAAAAAACATTTCCAGATCGCTGACAGAGCAATCATCAGTTTTGACTTTACTGGTGACAGATATCGCAATGAGTAAGGTAACCCTGTAACAGGTCGTGGAGGCCCATAGGGTTGTGAGACGTCGAGGCTCCCACATTTCTAGACAATCGCTCACAGATGGCGGTGAGACTGTCAGCCTTACGCGCCGGTCGCTCTTTACCCCCAGGAACATTCCTGGTACTCACATTGGCTGAGTCGTCCCCAGGGACATAGCGCAGCTGGAAGGATTAGGTCAACTGAAAAAATCCACGTCATCGGGACTCGAACATGCGACCTTCCGGCTTGTAGCATAGTGTCTCAACCAACTACGCTACCGCGTGCCCCATCGGAACCAGTATATAGTTGTTAATGCATGAAGGTCAATTACAATTAACATCAAATTTAGACCATACTATGTCACACCTTAAATATGTGTCCGCATTTCTTAATTGAGAGATGTTTTATCAACTTCGTGTTTTTTTTAGTCCGCAAGCGAACTATACCGTTCGAGCGACCGCCGCTTGTCGGCAAACTTTAGCGGATTGAGGGTGTCACGTGGTCAGCGCAACGGAACCCCACGGCCGTTAATTCCGATTTTCTAGACCGGAGCCGCTATTTTTCCATTCAAGTAGCTCCTCAATTATCGTCACGAGGCTGAGTGGACCCAGTTTTAGGCCCACTACTTCTCAGAAAATCTGGTAGCGCCGGGAATCGAACCCGGGACCTCAAAATCTCAGGAAGTCTGATCACTAGACCACAGAGGCAGTCGTGTTTTATCAACTGTATTGTAATGTGTATATGTCGTCCATCGCTGAGCAACGAAAACGATGGAAATTATTGAATTCCCACAGCGACAAATCGAATACCAGTAGACCGTTGCCTAGGAAGAACCGTGCCAGCGATTTATTGAAACAGCGGAAATAATGCATTTCCACGGTAACGATCACAGACCACGTGAAATCGAACCCTGGGCGATGGTGCGTTCTATCCCGTCCGAAACCAGGTTAAAGTCCAGCTCCGAAGAGTTTTTCAGTCGAGTCGTAGGAGGCGAGGAAAAGGGAAGTCTCAAATCTGAGAACGTAAAATATGGTCGCGAGTCCCAAGGGACTCAGACCCGAGAAAGACTGCGCATAGACCAGCAGCATATTCAAAACAACAGACCCGTCCTCTCGTCAGAGAGGACGCTTCACAAAAACAAGACCGTAACTGTCAAACAGTAATAAATATCTGGTCATGAGCCCCAGACGGGGCTGGACACCACAGACTTACTGACTGACTGATGGTCGCGCCATAGCTCAAGCGGTTAATCGCTGGTTTCCCACCGCGGCGGCCCGGGTTCGATCCCGGGTCTGGTCAAGGGGGATTTGTGGTGGACAAAGTGGCGCTGGGGCAGGTTTTCTCCGAGTACTTCGGTTTCCCCTGCCAATCTTCATTCCACCAATTGCTCCACAATCACCCTCACCTATCATCTGGAGCTGGTACAATAGGCCAGAAGTGGCCGCAGTACAAGGGACTTAGTCCCACCCCATTAGCAATAAAAAATACTGACTGACTGACCGACCGTCAGTCACAGTGTGACTTTGACTTTGACTTGAACCGAGTGAATATACCCGACGAGTCAGCTGAGCATTAGCAGTCGTCGAGAACAGCTGCGAAGTGAATGTCATAATAATTGTACTGGAGTGTGTAAAAGTGAGCATTCAATAAACTTATTCTCCAAATCCGAGACCTACGTGAATTCACTCGTCGCGTTACATAGGTAACACGCGCCAGTGTGTATGGTTGCGCAGCTGTCCTCTGATCTTTACATAGAGCAGATAACACACGACATGAAGACGTATGGGGAGAGTGGAGGTATAAGTACACGCATTGAGTTCGGCACTAGGAGGTGGTGAGCTTCACGCCCCGACCGCATAATTCATGTGGGCCCTAAGCGGCAGTAAACAAAATGAAGAGCTGCGAAATCTCTTGCCCTTGTCTCTCCTGGGTTGTTTAACCCACAGTCCAATAGATCGTGTGAGCTATTCCGTGTCTCTCATATTTTATAGACGAAAACACATGAAAAGGATCAATTTGAATGCTTGTTTATTCACGCTGTATCATCTGCTGTCAACGGTTTCTTGCTAGAGGTAACCGTTGACCTGCTGACATTACACAATGAAACATTTCAGAAGAGTTTCGTCCATATATCTCTTGCAACGTTAAAGCAAATTTCATTCTCACTGTATTTACTCCGCACAGACTGATGCAATTCTATTAGCCAGTCCTGTAGCAGGTCATAATGAATTCATTGCAATATATTGGGGTATTAATGTCTGTCTGTGAGTGGATACACCCCACACGCGGCCAGATGATGTCAGTGTGCATGCAGGGGGCAGTCGTGTCACGGTGCGCTGCCCACAAGAGGCAGATCTGCATCCGCGGTGAGAAACAGTACCTGACACAGCGGAAACGCTCCAGACTTTTAGTTGGGAGGTGCTCGGTTCGGAACCTGGTCAGGACTATCGATATTGTCATGTACCTATTTAGTGACTAGAAACGGGATTTGGATCGGTAGTTAGATTTAATGGATTCTATAAGCAATTATAAACGTTTCTCTAATTCACACAATTTACACTTCACTAGGCGTTGCTACGTAACGGCTTCCAACAATGGAGACTCTTCCGCCACCCACGCTTCCGCCGGGGGGGGGGCGACTGTCATACATCCTCAGGCTCCGGAATGGACTGTCGGTCGGTTAAACTGCTGTTGGCCCTCGGCAGCATAATCATTATTGGTTTCAGGTCTTCTCGAGGCTTTTGACTTATGTACAAGGTGTGACAATTTAATTCCCGGAACAGCCGTAGTATGTCGAGTCAGGCAAACTCACGTACCCAAACGCGTTTGGACATGTTCCAACTTGTGTTTACAAGAGCCACAAACTAAATGAGTAGTTCGGTCCCAAGCAGCAGAGGAAGTAGTACGTGTCCCGGGTATACTGTTGGCGGGAAACTGCGGATAAACATCAAGTTTTGTGTGAAGATTGGTAAAAGTTCTAGTGAAACGTTAGCCCTATTAACAGTGACTTATTGTGAATACGCCATCAAGAAATCGAGTGTTTTGAATGGCACAGGCGGTTCAAGGAAGAGCGAGATTTGCAAGATGACCCAAGAAGTGGGACACATGCAAATGTGGATAGTGTACGAACAAACAGTGAATCATCAGTGCCATTTCGAAGTTCTGACGAGGTTACGGTGATCTGTTTGGAGGAAACGACCCGAACTCTGGTCTGACAAGCGGATTCTCCACCATGACAACGCGCCTGCGCATGTTGCGTTAAGAGTTGGCGAGTTCCTAGCTAAGAAACCCATTACAAAAATGGACCATCCATCATATTCACCTGACTTAGGCCCCTGCGATTATATACTCTCCCCCATACGCCTTCATGGCATAGTGTTTAATTAGTTAAGCATAGGGACGGCCGCGCCATAGCTCAAGCGGTTAGTCGCTGGCTTCCCACCGCGGCGGCCCGGGTTCGATCCCGGGTCTGGTCAAGTGGGGTTTGTGGTGGACAAAGTGGCGCTGGGGCAGGTTTTCTCCGAGTACTTCGGTTTTCCCTGCCAATCTTCATTCCACCAACTGCTCCACAATCACCCTCACCTATCATCTGGGGCTGGTACAGTAGGCCAGAAGTAGCCGCAGTACAACGGACTTAGTCCCACCACACTAGCAATACAAAAAAATAAGCACAGGGCCAACTTTACCTTTTTACATGCTTGTACTTTCTAGCCCCACCCCCTCTCTTTGCTTCCCTGATTTTCTTGTTATACAACAACACTGCGCTTTACAAGTACATAGCCACATCATAATTGCGGAAGATAAATTGACAATGATACATTTCAGGCTCAATAAGTATCTTCGTACATATTGGAGAGGACATTACACAAACTTGTCGAAGGTCGTATTTATCCGCCTGTCTGTCTGGTCGTTTCTCTGCCTGTGACCCTGTCACACCGCCATCAGATTATTATACAGGACGAGTCTTCTGTTATGGTTGCGAAGCCAAGATTTCATGCACACAAATATGAAATCCAAAATCATCAACCACAACACCCATGCTTAAGGCTGGTTGAGAAATATCCCACAACATGAAATATTAAGATTTTGAATGAAGGTTTCTCAATTCCTAAACTGGATGAATACCTCCAAATTACAACCACAAGTAAAAAAAAAAAGTAAAAGCACCCCCCCTGTTACAGGCAGTGAAGGGCCAAAGGATAGTGAGACGTCGAGGCTAAGATATTTTCTTGACAATCAGCTCACAGATGGCGGTGAGGCTGTCAGCCTTACGCACCGGCCGTCCGTTACCCCAAGGAAGATTTCTGGTGCTCATATCTGTAACAGGCTGAGTCGAACCTAGGGTCATAGTGCAGCTGGAAGGGGCTGACAACCTCACCGCGATCTGTGAGCCGATTGTCTAAAAAACATGTGATGTCTCAACCCTACGGGCCTCCAAGAACTGTTACATGGATAGCTTCACAACTACAAAAACGCATCTACTCCAAAAAGCTAATAAGGCAGCTGTGTGTGGAAATCACTACTCAGAATTCTGGGATATACGTCTGCAGAGAAAGGGCGTTAATGCAGAAGCCGACAATGATCATGAGATTATAAAATATAAAAGAACACAACAATAAAAAAGAGAAGCACAAAAGGCAAATAAATAACCGGAAGTGAAAGAAAGCAGAATTTGTATATTTAGACTTAATAAATGATGTGATAACTAAGTATATGTTACTGTCTCGTCACCAAAATTCAGGGCAAAATGATGACATAAAGATAGGAAACAGATGTTTTGAAAATGTGGCACAGTTCAGATATTTGGGAACAACGATAACAGATCGAAACCTGATTCAGGAGGAAATTAAGAAGAGACTGAACTTGGGTAATGCTTGCTACCATTCTGTCCAGAACCTTTTGTCTTCTCGTCTGGTGTCCAAGAACATAAAAATTAGAATATACAAAACTATAATTTTGCCTGTGGTTCTGTATGGGTGTGAAACTTGGTCTCTGATATTAAGGGAGGAACATGGACTGAGGGTGTTTGAGAACAGGGTGTTGAGGAGAATATTTGGACCGAAGAGACATGAAGTGACAGGAGGTTGGAGAAAACTGCATAATGAGGAGCTTCATAACTTGTACTCTTCTCCAAGTATAATTAGAATGATCAAGTCAAGGAGGATGAGGTGGGCAGGGCATGTAGCACGAAAGGGGGAGACGAGGAATGCGTATATGATATTGGTGGGAAAGCCAGAAGGAAAGAGACCACAGGGAATACCAAGGCGTAGGTTGGTGGACAATATTAGAATGGATCTTAGAGAAATAGGATGGGATGGTATGGATTGGATAGATCTGGCTCAAGATAGGGACCAGTGGAGGGCTCTTCTGAACAGGGTGATGAACCTTCGGGTTCCATAAAATTCTGGGAAATTCTTGAGTAGCGTAGAATTTATGGCTCCTCCAGAAGGGCTCAACTCCATGAGTAAGTAAGTGATGTGATAATTATGACGAAAGAAATCTAACATAAAAACAAACTCCATGGCTTGATTCCGTACGCGAACTATACCGACCGAGCGACCGCCGCTTGTCGGCGAAGTTAGTGCCAACTTTTGCGGATAGAGGGTGTCGCGTGGTCAGCGCAACGAATGCTCACGGCCGTTAATCTCGGTTTTCCAGACCGGAAGAAATCTAACACAAATAATTAATAATATGATTGGCATCTTCTGGCTTACAATAAACCAAGGGAAGTTATTCATGTTGGAGCCAGTCTTGATGCCAAATGATAGTTGTACTGACAACTGCAGTTAGGCTGCAGACAACTCCTGTTGTCTCTTCTTTGAGATTCAAATAATTAATATGTAGCCTAACTTGGATGTGTTGTGTAATTTTGATGTTTGCAGCTGGCAGTGGGACAGATTTATGCTTTCGATGGCCATATTCGTCTTTTGGAGTCACCTGGCGAAACCTCATTCTGGTATTCGTGGACTGGCAATTGGTTCATCTCAGTGTTAAAAATGCTAGTGGGGTGAGACTAAGTCCCTTGTACTGCGGCCACTTATGGCCTATTGTACCAGCCCCAGGTGATAGGTGAGGGTGATTGTGGGGCAATTGGTGGAATGAAGATTGGCAGGGGAAACCGAAGTTCTCGGAGAAAACCTGCCCCAGCGCCACTTTGTCCACCACAAATCCCACTTGACCAGACCCGGGCCGCCGCGGTGGGAAGCCAGCGACTAACCGCTTGAGCTATGGCGCGGCCTCATCTCAGTATTAGTGGAGGTGTTGTAACATTCTTATCTTAAATATCCTCTGATTTTATGAAGAGTTCATTCGAAGATGTGTAAAACTGACAACGCCCTATCTCCGCTATTGATAAAACTGCCTTCCTTACAGTACTGACAAAATAATTTTAAACTCCATACATAAACACGATTTTCTGCACGAATCAAATGACACGTGGTTCCTCTGTTGTCCGGTAGAGGGTGAACTGTGCAAAAGTCTTCACGATTCGGGAAAAGATTTCATGTTCAAAATAAAGTTTCTTTTCAATAAGAGCATAATTTCTTATAGGTTGTCATGCTGTGTAGTCTCCTGAAAGTTTACACACGTGTCGGTGGAATGTATTGCCTTCATCTTCAGGGTCGAATATTAACACAAAGAAACACAAGTTCAGCGCTCTCTGTGGATAAGCTTACGACGCCCTCAATACCTGCACTATATACCGTCGAATGACACACACTGGTGAATGACTGAATTGAAAGGGATCTTGAAGGTAGCGAACTTGGTCTAATCGAAGTAACATCTATTTACATGTAAGTACTGAGAAAAACCGCGATATCCCTCATTCAGAACAGCCGGCCACCCAATCGAGATTGAAATCAAGCATTTTCCAAATGAAAGTACAGTGACATGTCGGTCCATTGCCAAGTAACAGCACTGTAAACAGGCAAGAGCATAACAGCCGCTGCTAGGTAACAGCAACGAGAGCATGCAATAATGGTGTTTTCTGTGTGGTCCGTGCCGAGGCTGTATAACGAGGACCAGCATTACGTCAGTTGAGAGTTCCAGTTGTGAGAAGTGAGAAACTGGTAGCTGAGGCTGGGGACAATTCGGGAGGCCAAAGAAAAGGGAAGCCGCTACCAAGTATTACATTTCCAACTTCTGACTCTTGAATAAGCAATAAATACTCATAATATACTGTAGCTCATTACCATTAACCCTCTGAAGCCACAATTTCTTCAAAACAGCATTAAAAAATTAAGTTCCTACCTCGCAGAAAATACCGTGTATCTAATACAAAGTCCAATCGGTTATGCTGTATGGGAAAATACTCCTCAAGATTATCCTAAACCCTCTAAAGACAGAATTTCTTCTACATAATATATAAAAATTCAGTTCGTACCTCACAGGAAACACATTACGTCTCCGCTACAAAGCCCAACCGGTTAATGCTGTTTAGAGAAACAGTCACTGTTTATTGTGAGAATCACATGAAAGCCATAAATACATTCTATGGGCAAAATGCAGAGTTTTTAAATGTTAAAACGGGGTGATAAATAAGGCAACCACTGGGCTTTAAAAGGCTTAAACAATGAATTAAATATTCTGATTGGCAACATGTCACAGCTGAAAGGTTTCAATACTTTTGCAAATAAATTTGGCTTGTTATGATCCACGTTAGATATTAAGCGTTATCTGCCAGTCCACACTCACAACGAACTGTTCTTTCCATAGACACAATGTGTTTTATCAGATGGTGACATCCCTGGGAGGCATACCGCCCTCAGACCCGTCAGTTTGGCCTCACGTTGTTACAGTACAGGATGAATGTTCTTTACAGAGCTGACCTTATAATTTAGAAGAAACCGTGATATCTCTGTCGGTATAGCGAAGGGCTGGATAGCCGGTGTTCGATTCCTGACAGGGGCAAGAGATCTTTCTCAACTCATTAGCGTCCACGCCGGCTCTAGGGCGGGCAGGTAGAGGCCAGGCTGTGAAACTAAACACTCACATTAATATGATGCTGAGGTCAAGAATGGTGGAGCTATACCCTATAAGTCTACATGGAGTTGTGCTTATTAATTATGCACAGGGACAATTTTACCTTATGAACATTCGTATCCCTAACACTATTACCAGATTTAGGGTCCCATTAAAAAATAACCAATAGACATGCGCTCCGATTTTTAGGGCTTCAGACCCGAAACTCCATTTTCGGACCTCGGACAGCTTCGTCAGAAAGCCCAAGCCCCTGCAACCATGCCTCCCACCCAGTGAGTACCGGGGGCTGTCCACAGGGTTAAAGCGGCAAGAGCGTATAGCTGGCCAATCATCTCGATCTAACGTGAAGATATACCCTCACTCTCTCATGCCTCCATGGCGTGATGCTTAATTAATTAAGTAGAGGGACAACTTTACCTTTAACTTAACTTTGTACAAACAACCTCCCAAACAGAATCTGACACAAACTGAACTTATCAATGGAAATATGGGGCAGATGTGTGTTTCTAGTGTTTCCGATGAACCCGTACTTATGGACTGCCACTTTTACCCGCAATCCGAGGCACTTTACCACGTCACAGTCGGCCAAACAGTGTGCCACGGTATCGAGCCCCATCTCTGTTGTCACGTAAGCGCTTCTAGCTAGAGTTGCGGTGTCTCTTACTACCCTGCTCCACGGAGAGGAGTCTTTCTTGAGAAACTGACAGTTGCCCAGCCACTAAAGAAAGTCACAACATTTTATGGCATCAGAAGAATTATGATGTTGTAGGACTTGATGTATCATTAGCTGGGATAAAACGCCGTGTAGTCCGTTTAAAGTCAACCAACACCTGCTTTCACGCTTCCTTGGCTTATTCATTCCTGAAGATAGAAGCAATATGTTCCTTCGAAACTTCGGTTGACTTTCAACGGACTATTCCAGATGATAGTACTATTAATTTATTATTTTGTTTACAAGAGCCCGCAACCGGTCCATATCCTGTGCCAGATGAATCCAGTTCACACCCTCCCAACTCATGTCTTTAAGATTCATTTTAATAATATCCTTCCATTTGCGTTGGTCTCTTGCCTTCAGGGTTTCCTACCAAAACGTTTTACGCACTTCTCTCTCATGTGAGACCCCGGGACCCAAAATGGGAAGACTCTCCCCTCCAATGCCGATCTGGACGTTGTGGAGAGCAGAAAAATCTTTCGCACCTGCCGGGAAACTAACCCTGATTCCTTGGTCTCCACCCCAAGGCCCAATCACTGTACTGAATGAGCTCTTTCTGCGCCCAGGAAAAGACGTAGAGCAGAATAAACCCATAAAGGAGAACGAAAATGGATGAAATAAGAGAAGGTAAATTGACCAGGATCTGAGAGGGATATCTATAACAGCGCAGTCAAAATAAAAATAAACCAATTATTTTAAAAGGGGATAAAAATAAACGAAAACATTGTGTCGCCACGTTAATTATAGGTAAAAACGTTGGATTTTCAACCTTCCTGACCATGAGACCCACTTTCACGTAAAGTTGGAGTAAGTGACTCACTGACCCGTTAACCGAGTCAGCTGGTCCTTTCTTACGATAAATTTATCTATCTTGATAAAACAGATGTATTCCAAACAGCGACACAATCATGGAGATATGCAATAAATTTCACTCAGAAAATTATATACGCGTTAAAATGTACTAAGCTATTCGCAAGACATTTATTTTATGAACAACCGAACAAGCTCCCGTATGTGACAGAGAAGAACAGAAAATGTAATTTGTACTCAAATGTTTATGCCAACTACCGGACTGTGGGCAGATCGTAACACGCAAGACCTAGTTGCCAGTTCTACTACAGCAACAATCGAATGGAATCTGTTGCCAATACCGTGACTCTGCCTTCTGTTGTACTGTCAGGCAAAATAATTATTTTGAAGTCATTTATAATTGCTCTATACTAGAGTTATATTTTACACAGACGAGTCTATCGCCATACTAGAGGGTAAGAGCACTCTTAATCCAATCAGAATATCATCACATTCGGTACTGAAAAAAAAAAACGAAATATAGTTTATAGCTCTTATAAAAATTACGAAAATGGCAAGAGACAACAATAGACTCTGTCTTTCCACATAAACTCGTTGTTGTTGTTTTCAGTATTGGATGTTATGACTGGATTGTGAAAATACGAACTCTGTTAATGACTCAACAATATCAGGAACTTCCTGGTTATGCAACAGCTTAGATCATCGGCTTGCTTAACCCCTTTTACTTCAGAACAATGCAAATGAGTATTTAAATTAAAAAAAAACAGTTTTAGAATGAGAGGAGTTGCATGACCAATTCAGGGCTGCCAAGGGACATCACTGTGGAACACAAACACAAAGAAACATCAGAACAAAACACGTCTGCAACGTTGTAACTTTTTTTGGTGGTGAGATGTCCAAGAATTTAAATTATTATATTGAAAAATTATCCAATTTTTTTATCCAACGGCCGCTATGCATGCAGGGGCACGGCGCCGTGTAGTTGTGTAGACAAGCGCCAATATTTCGAAGGAACCTTCAGACTCAATCTTCTCCTTATACCCTCAATACGAACGTAGCAAATCCCTGTGCAACATTTATACCTATTAAAATTAAGATATCTATATTCATTTCTCTATCTCTTCTATAGCATAGCTTTCATATCACTTCACGTGTGGGTTTTTTTCTCTCGCTCCCACTTTGGAGCATACGGCTGATTTCTCAGCTTCATGATAATTTTTTTAAATTCGCTTAGTGGGGGTGGTGGAGTCCAACTGGGTCCACTAGGCACGGTGGCCACTGATTGGCCGATTGTAACCTGCCCCGGGTGATTATGACGATGGAGAATTTGGTGGAATGAAGATTGGCAGGGGAAACCGAAGTACTCGGAGAAAACCTGCCCCAGCGCCACTTTGTCCACCACAAATCCCACTTGACCAGACCCCGTGATCGAACCCGGGCCGCCGCTGTCGGAAGCCAGCGACTAACCGCTTGAGCTATGGCGCGGCATTTCATGATCATTTTACAGACGGTAGAACTCCTTGGACGGGTGATCAGCTAGTCGCAAGGCCTCTACCTAAACACAAGACAACACAAACACAGAATGCCGTGTGTTGGATTCGAACCCACGATCCCGGCTTCCGATCGAGTGAAGACAGTACATGCCTTAGACCGCTCGGCTACCGTGACCGGCAGTGTATAAGTGTATAAGAATAATATATAAGAATTCAGTTCGTACCTCACAGGAAACAGATCCGAACCCACGATCTCTGCTTCCGAGCGAGCGGAGACAGTGCATGCCTTAGACCGCTCGGCTACCGTGACCCGCAGTGTATAAGAATAATATATAAGAATTCAGTTCGTACCTCACAGGAAACAGATCCGAACCCACGATCTCTGCTTCCGAGCGAGCGGAGACAGTGCATGCCTTAGACCGCTCGGCTACCGTGACCCGCAGTGTATAAGAATAATATATAAGAATTCAGTTCGTACCTCACAGGAAACAGATCCGAACCCACGATCCCTGCTTCCGAGCGAGCGAAGACAGTGCATGCCTTAGACCGCTCGGCTACCGTGACCGTTACACTTACGACTGCTGTATATAAAATGTAATGTATTCAGTCCTCATACAACATTAATAATGAATATGTTCCGGCTGTTTCGAAACATTCCAACGAAAACATTGGTACATATTAAAAATTTGTTATTTGTGGGGGTTATTATTGATGCTACAGTTGGTAACCATGTTTTGCTGCCTATATGATTCTAACCTCTTTCAAGAATCTTCTTTGAGCTATCTTGTTCTCAGTTTCTGAAGTGCTGGACATCAACTGAACATCAACTTATGCCCTTTATGATCTGAAGTCAGATCTAGAACAACAACCCAATATTTGACTGCCATTAATAGAGTTCGGCTGAATTTCATGGTCGATTTTTGTGGTATATGTTCTTAATGGAGAACAAACCTTTTCCAGAGATGAAATTATATTGTCAGATGCCTTAATGGAGTAATATCTATTATCGTGTGAACATGTTTTATTGATTGTGTGGGATACCCAGATTCAAATGTTATCTTCCATACATACCTTTCCCTTTAGGTCTATTAACAAACAATCGTCTGTAAATGCTAAAAGGATCTATGACTACTACACGTAAGTTTTCTCATGCTACACAATTTACACTCATACACCCTACAGTGACCGCAGATGTATACGATTCTTGTGCATTATTTCCCCGCCAATGAGTTATTTTGAGGATTAAAAATAGAATTTTTTACAATAAAGAAAAATACAAGAAATATTTCTCTACATGAAACAAAGTTATTCCTGCTGCAAAAATTTGGTGGTATCTTAAAAAATTGTTTGAAAGGGCTCACGATCATTAAGCCTGTTCTGAACAAAATAACGGAGGGGGGTCGTTATTCTTGAAAATAACGGAAAATATCGATAAAATCAAATGTGAAAAGGCAGAAATACAAAATTAAGAAAATTATTTTTAATGGTAGGTAGATAATGCACGACAATCATAAATCAACAATGAAAACGCAATTATTACGTCACAGTAACAGAATGCACTGTTCATACACACATTGAGTGCGAAACATGTGACCATCGCAATATTTAGATAATTAAGCATTAAGCGATAATACCAAAACATACTCAGCCCACTGCTGTTGCTGATAACAACAAGAAGGAACTATAGCACAGTAATTTGCGTGATCGGTATTAATGGGTAATTAGGTGTGGGACACCTTGGTGCACAGCCCTTGAACCCCATAAAAATAATTAAAAAGAGTTTTAGAGAGAACTCCAAATTCTACAAATAACAGAATTTAAACAACACAGAAAAATCAGAAGACACAGATTTCACGGATGAGTTCTGAAGGGGTTTGAAAAAAAATGTTTAAAAAATCAACCAAAAGCAAAAACAGGGGGGGAACCTCTGACACAATTGAAGGGTACTGTTTTGTAATATACGTAGGAGGTCCCAACAAGCTTATCACTGGAATAAACTGACTAAGATAAGGAATTATAAACGATAGCTGGAAAGAACGTCTAGATTTTGAGATCGAACCCCGATCGTCTCATGTACGATTCCCCTAGCATTATTCTAACTCATAGAGTGTCGTTTAAAACACTCAGGATATGAACATTTGGATTATTAAAGGAAATATGCCTTCCATCTTAAACGCTCTTCTTGAGTAATGTCACTTGCAACATAATGTTACATTTGAAATTATCACGGCAATGATTATGAAAAGCAGGTTTTTGCGTTCCAGCCCAGTAGCGCAGTATTTTTCGGAGAAATTCCGATATCCGAAGGATCATATAATCTCTATTTTCAGTGTTCCTGGAAGAGTAAGGCAAAGCAACAAACTTGCAATAGCATACGGTGAGCATACCCTGAAGATGGACGTGATATATTCATGCGAAACGTTGGGATTTGTCCGAACTACATGGCATTAGAACCCACAATACCGTACTCTTTAACAACATAACGTTTCTGGAACAGGAAGTATGCATAATTTCAATTCAAACCGTTTTTAACACCATGGACCACTTTTGCTCTAAGTCACTACCATTTTCCTTCCTTGTTGCACGTGTATTTATTCCTTCTCTTGCATATTTATAAACATGTGCGAGAGAACAATATGATGCCTATCATAATCCGTCATCGAAAAAATACATTACAGAATAGAATGAAATAAAGTAAAAAATTAAACTCACATGAGAACATTTAGGTAAACACACGCATTCTGTATCAAACATTGACACGGTAATATTGTAAATATGTCACGTGTTCGCATTAAATACTTAAATAATCAACAAAGAGACAACAATTTATAACGTTCATTATACGAACACAAGAATACGGCTTTGTTGCTGACTCCGGACATGTTATTGCAGTATTGAGAATTACTAACAACTGTTACAACATAAATAAAATGAAAACACGGTATCCGAAATCTTCGTATATTGAAGAAATAAATGCCTACCATTGGGAAGAGATTACATCTAGGTCTTTACTGCGTGGAACAGAGAACAAAGAGGTACATTACACACCTAGTTGCAAAAAAGAAGCGAAGCCGAGCGGAACAACAGCGCCGAATCAACGAATAAGCAACGAACAAAATTTAGGTACATAACACAATACTACCGCTGACAATTACAGCAAGAACGGAATAAATCACATTCAACGGTTATGATACATGAACAACCTGTACTTGAAAAGCAAAGATGCAAAGCAAGAAAGAAACAAACACTGACACAGTGCAACTAATTAATGTATATCCGTTTCCTGTACTTAAATAACCCATTAATAAGAAGGTAAATGATTATACAGATGTTTCAAGTCACCTACCACTCACATATCCTTTGCGAAAACACTTTCTCTGATGAGTAAACACGTTTTCTTGTTGATATATGCTCACGTTAACATCACTACTGTCACAAATCACAAATTTCGGGCTAAATAAACTCTGTTATATCATTTCTCCAACGCTTGGTACAAATGGCTTCACACAACGACTAAAGCAAAAGCTAGCGGACGCCAAACAACATCACGGTCTCAATACTCAACTACAAACCCAGCACAGCCCAGTTTGAGTTTGCCGGCTAAAGGGAAGGGGGGAAAGGAGTTGCAGGAGGGGGGACGGAGGAGGACGAGGGGGGAGATGGAAGGGAAAATAATCACCTGCTGTCTGTGTATGTGTCCTATACCAGCGCTGTTTTCAGGGCAGACGGGGGAGTCGCGGGGGCATAAGCGCAGCATAGATGTAACAGGCCAGATGGAGGGGCGGGTGGGGGGTTACAAAAAATTGAGAGACGTGCGATGGGGGAATGAGTGAGGTATACCGAGAGAAGAACACTGGCATATAGACTTGTGAGAGAAGAGTACGCGAGCAGCGAACGGAGCGAACAAAAAGTGTTAGCAGCAGTGGAGTGTGTTGCAGAATCATGAATCTTTCACGTCCTACAGCGGAATAAAGCAGTGTCGAGCAAGTGTAGTACACATTACAGTTTTATGATTATAGTCAGTGAGTGAATGGGTGTTTTCCGTCGGTGTTGAAAAATTAAAGGTGCTTGTAAATATATTTTATTTACGTCAGATTCAGATATTAGAGCGATATTTTACAATATAATAATCGTTAATTCTTTTGAATCAAGTTGTTTCTGGATTAATCAAAGAGTCTGAAATTGCAAGAAAGTGTATTTTATTTATGTGAGATTGAAAGATCTACGTTGGATCCATGTTGTAGATTATAGTGAAAGTTAACGTAATAAGATTTAACGGAAATCTGTGTGTGTATGATTAGTGGATTAATCAAAGACAGTGAAAAGTGGGTATAATTGTATTTTATTTTTTCTTGCGTTTCAAATATCTTCGTTGGGGAGATGTTGCAGGTTGCAATAAACCTTTAATCAAAAGGTTTGTCAGGAATCTGAGTGGTTATGAATGTAACTAACGAGTTCATAATAATAAAAGCACTGTGTTATTTTTACTAAACGTGAATTATGAAGTGTGCGAATCGTTTTGATGTGGTTTTAGCGAAGTAATTTTTCCGCTTTACAGCAAGTGATCAGCAAGAAACAAGCAGCAAGTTTGCCTGTAATCTTGGGTACTCTTGTACCCTGAAGAGGGAGTCAGTACGTTCTTCTGAAAGCCGATTAATTTTTACCAGACTACGCGACGTCATATCCCAGAAGATAATGATCTTCCTCATCGTTGTTGTGAGAACCTCAAATGCAACAACAATATCGATATTTCATTTACTTCATGGTCGAGAAATTACTTTTTCACTAGGAACTCCTAGACACAGAACATGTCTTTAAGTTGAAGTTTGTTAAATTTTGGTAGCGCTTTCTATAGAAGTTCGAAGAAATATGCCCCAATTTATATTCCCGTTGAAGAGTAGTGTCTTCTGGGATTTGACGCCGTGTAGTCTGTTATATCCCAGAGGACAGAAATCTTCATAACAACCGGCGTGAGAACCTCAGACTCTACATTATGTTCTTGTTGTTTAATATGTAAAGCCATCCCTGTAACAGACCGTGCAGGCCCATAAGTTTGAGAGAGGTCGAGGCAGTTTTACAGTTTTCTACAAAACTGCTACAATAATTCAGATTAAATTTTATTGCTTATGGAGAGCCGACTTTAGCGGATAGAGAGTGTCGCGTGGTCAGCGCAACGAATCCCCACAGCCGTTAATTTCGGTTTTCTAGACCGGAGCCGCTATCTATTCAAGTAGCTCCTCAATTAGCCTGTGGAGCCCGTTCCAGACCCATCACTTCTCAGAAAATCTGGTAGTGCCGGCAATCGAACCCGGGACCTCTGGATCTGTAACCAGGAACTCTGACCACTAGACCACAGAGGCGGTCACTAACTTAGAAGGCAAGCGGCGGTCTCTCGGTCGGTATAGTTCCCTTACGGACTAAAACCAAGGAGTTTGTTTGCTTTGTTTTGCTCGTGGAGGCAATCTATGTAAATAAAACCTCATAGGCGACATGTTCAGGAAACGACAGTGTGCCCTGTGTGTCAGAACGTGTGTACAGTGTTTGCGTAGAATCCTTCCAGAGGAAACATGCACGAAACGTATTTTGGGGGACGAGAGTATCCTGTCGCGGACCGCACTAAACTAAGTGGCGGACCACGAGTTGGATATCCCTGATACAGCCAATAAATATGCTAAGAGCCTGTGACGTTATTACATATTCCGTGCCGTTACGGTCATTTTGCTGAATATGAAATAGTCTCAAAGAATGAAGCGTTTTGCCCGGAAAATAAAAGCACTCAATTGGGGCGTAATTTTTTTTTTTTACGTAGCCGAATGTGCCCATGAATCTTTCATAAGGCTGTACCGTGCGCAATGGTCTCTGTTGTTTGCATGTTTCGTGGTTTATTTCACAACGTTTCAGGAACTACATAGGTTCTACAATGAATGGAAGGGTAATTATGCATTACGCATTCAGCATCTCATTAGCCTATTTCAGTGTACCTTTACCGTGAACAATGAAGCTGCAATTATAAAATAATTAAAGTAAAGCTGTACTTATGCTTAATTAAGCATCACGCCGTGGAGACGCACGGGGGGAAGTGGAGATATAGCTTCACGCAACCTTGGCACTTGACGGAGTTGAGTGGTTAGCTTCACGCCCCGGCCGCTTTCTCACCAATATCCTATATGCATTCCTTTTCTCTCCTGTTCGTGCTACATGCCCTGTCCATGTTATCGTCCTTGACTTGATCACTCTAATTATACTTGATATGAAGGTCCCTATAATTAAATATAAATTTAAATGACAGTTCTCTTTTCCCCTTATTTCTTATAATAACTCAAAATGCGTCTAACTTTTCATGATTTTAGATAATCGGATGATTCAATGAAATCTGTGGGTTCTATTTCTGCTTTGTGGAGGCCCCGGGGCCGCCTCCCCCTGGTCGTTCCCTCTCAAATCCGGCTCTTGGGCGCGGGTCATATATAAATTTCTTTTAACGTTTTTCTTTCTTGTCTGTAGTTTACTGTTCTTCCGCTTCCGCTTGTGCATCATTTATCTGTAAACGGTTTGTGCAATTTAGTGTCTTTCATCCTCATTCATGTTAAACTAATTTTTCCTAAAAATTCTCTTCTCCACAATTTTGTCTCTAGACATCTCAGAAGTTTGCGTTTAGAGTCATTCTTTCCGAAACGTAAAGAACAGCTATCTTTTTTCCTCTTAGTTTTGTGAGTTTACAAATCCCTGCTTACATCCAAGCTATACAATTAACTTTGTAATACACCATTCGGTGTGTTGTTCCTTATCCCATGTGTTTCATTTCTTGGTAAAACGCTCCGATATGCTGTAACATTAAGAAAACCAAGCATTTCGCCAGTTAGTGTGCTTAGTGTTAGTGTGTTCGTAGAATAAATAAGCATTGTTTCGCTAAACATCATTAACGAGTTTGTCTTCGAAATGTAGACGTGTGCTTCCTCCGAGGTACGAACTGAATTTTTATATGTAATTTAGATGAACTTCAGACTTTAAAGGACTGAATGTAGTTAACGGAGCCCACACGAAAACTTCAAGTCATTCTGTATTCTTCAAAACATTCCGATGTGTACGATTACAGATTTTTTTTTCTTAATTATTTCTGTACGCTATTTGTCGCGCTACCTCGTAAGTATTATTGTAACTATCAAGTAACCTACTGATAAAGTTAATACAAATACCGGCAGATGGTAGTAGGGGTTGAAGTCATAAATTCTATTTTACAGAGGGACGGATGGGAATTACCTAGGCCAGTGGTTCTCAAACTGTGGGGCGCGACCCCCAGGAGGGGGCGCGAAGGGCTCGAAAGAGGGGCGCAGCATACTTTCCTACAGATAAAAATTAAAACTGCCCTAAATCAATTAGAATAGTAACAACAAATAAAAATACATATAGAGAAACTTTTGATGAGTACAGGCTTTAATTATAATGAATTTCAAAATAATTAATAATTATTCTCTTTACCAGCAATTATAAAACGCGTATGCCAGAGACAGCGTTGATAGTTCGGCAGCAGCCGCATCCTCTGAAATCCTCTGAAGTCTAGACTTTTTAAAATGCTGTGTGAGGAAATGGGTGCCAAACACACTGCTCTGTTGTTTTTTAGTGATGCTCGATGGCTTTCAAGAGGTAAGGTATTAAAGAGAATGTTTAAGCTGAGGCATGAGGTGTTCTGTTTTTTAAATGGGGAAAATCACACACTGGCAGACAGTTTCAGCTACAAGGATTTTTTTTATTGACAATGGCTTACCTCACAGATACATTTGAGAAACTAAATATCCTCAACACTTCACTTCAAGGGAATGAGGCAACTGTACTTTCTTGGAGTGACAAAGTGAAGGCATTCATGAGAAAATTAGAGCTCTGGAGAAACAGTATGGAAAGTGACACGCTAGACATGTACCCTACTCTGGTGTCAATGGTACAAGACACTGATAATCCAGTGCTTCCAATGGACATAAAAAGCTGCCTACTTGATCATCTCATAATGTTGAAAGTTCATTTCGAAAATACTTTTGCAATGATTTTGTTGAATTTAATTGGATTAAAAATCCATTCGAAAATGCTCCTGGGCCATCATCTCTGAATGTAAATGAGCAAGAACAACCCATCGATCTCACTAGTGATACTTCATTAAAAAGTAACTTTAAGAAATTGTCTTTGTTGGAGTTCTGGATACATATTGGCAGGGAATTCCAAACTTTGAGCCAAAAGGCATTGAAGATCCTGATTCCTTTTGCAACAACTTCCTTATGCGAGACAGGCTTTTCTGTTTTGGCAGCTATAAAGGCAAAGTATCGTTCAAGGCTAAACATTGCTAAAGACGTTAGAGTGGCAATTTCTGATATTACACCACGTTTTGATAAACTTTGTTCTCAAAAGCAGGCCCATCCGTCACACTGAACTTTGGCATTTAAATGTCTGATTTTCTTTGCAGAAAAAAATTAAACACTTGTTAGTTAAATAAACGTATCGTTTCATTTCAGTTGGTTAATTTTGGTTAATTGCAAATGTTAAAACTAATTTATATTGTAGGCCTAATATTGTGATGCTTCAATTTTGAGTGAAAAAACTGCTAAATAATATGTAGAAAAACACAAAATAAACTGAATAAAACGTCAAACATACCATGACATCTATTTTGATAAAAAAAACAGGCTGGGGGGCCTGAGAGTATTTTCTCTTGTCAGGGGGGCTCAGAGGTAAAAAGTTTGAGAACCACTGACCTAGGCAATTATTGTACATACATGAATTTTTTTTTTTCAAAATAAAATATCTACCATATATATGTACGAGATTAAGTTGTCCCTGTCATGGCACTACGCCATGAAGACGTATGGGGGAGTGGATGTATAGATCCACATTTATTAGTTGAAGGTGAGTGGTCAGCTTCAGGCCCCGGCCGCTTAACCCCTGGGAAAGAGCCCCCGGTACCCAATGTATAGCAGGTTGGTTGGAGCCCAGAGCCGGTCTGGACAATTTGAGAACTGAAAATTCTTGATCCTACCGGGACTGGAACTCCGATTCCTCGATCGTCTAGCCCGTAGCTCCAAACCCCACCAATAAGCAGCCTCTAATCACTGTCAAGAGAACCGCAGACCCAACAAATTACACAAGTCCAGTGAAGACTGACTGCCGGCCAGTTGGTACAACAGATCTAACAGATAGCCCAATTCGTAATTTGTAGCTACCTCTGCCATCTAGGCGGCACAAATGTGAAATGCTGGTAACTTGTAGTTCGAACATTTCCGAGAGATGGGAGACGCTCTCACACAACAGGAGTTGGTTCATTGATGTCGGAAGGTTGGGGGGGGTTCCATTCCTGCTTGCTTTGTTGTGCTCACTGGATCCGCGTAACCTGATGTGCGTTATGTGGTAAGGATAGAGTGCATTCACATAATTCTACTATATTAAACAGCAATTACATTCTTGTACAAACTGAATTTTGTTACAAATTATTTATAAAAAAATTCACGCTTCAGGGGTGTCAGGATGGCTCAGTCGGTACAGTGATTGGCTGTACGGCCGGGGTTCGATTCCTGGAAAGGGCACGAGATTTTCTTTACTCCGCATCCCAGCTTCCTATCCCGTGGGTGCCAGTGGATCTTCGAGGGTAAAGCGGCTGGGGCGTGTAGCTGACCACTCACCTCCATACAGTGCCGAGGTCAAGAATAGTGGAGCTATACCTCCACAACTCCGCATGTGATAATGGCATAGTACTTAAATAAGCACAGGGACAATTTTACGGTTACCTTTTAACCGTCTAAAGAAGACAAAGTCTGTTTTAAATGAGGACAGGATTCTTTAATTATTATTTTTATTGGAGTGAGAGACCATTTGGTACTTTGACTACTTGTGGCTTATTGTACCAATCCTAGATGATGGTGATTGTAGAGCAATTGGTGGAACGAAGATTGGCAGGAGAAATCGAAGTACTTGGAGAAAATCTGTCCAAGTGCCACATTGTGTCCACCACAAATCCCACATGACGAGGACCGGGAAGCTAGCGTAGGAGTCGTGTAGTTGAGAATAAGGGGCAATGAGTTCTGTGAGAACAATGCACTGAGGTCGCGGGTTCCATGAAATGGTAATTTCTTCGGGCACTGAGCAGCTGTTTACAGGGAGCCAGCACAATGAACGTGGTCCTGATGTATGCCATCAATGCAGAATTCGGTACCTGTAGGCAATAATGAATTTCATGGCCGTAACGGTACAGGTGTGCGGCTATGGGACGCAGTGGAGTTTTCTCTGCGGCCAGGGACCATACAACAGTGCGTATGAGTTAACTTAAATGTTGTTGACTGACAAGGGGCTTGTAAATATTGCCAATAAAGCCATGTGCAGTATATATGTATAGTTGCAAAGGTCGTGACATGCAGTTTAGAGGAGGAAGGACGAAATATAGAAAGTAATTGGCCGTGACAAGTGAGAAGGGATAGACCCGTCTTGTCATCAGAAAGGATTCGTACTAAGGCGCGTCCACATTACTTGTGCTCGTGTGACTCGCTATGCTCGCGAGTAATGGGGACGATATGAGAAGTCACGAGACAAGCAAATTTAAAATTTTTAATTTAAAAACTATAGCCAATAAATTAAAACACGACTACAGCCTATACCCACTACGAGCAAATATACGGATCCTCACGCGCCGAAGCCTGGCGAGCAACTGAAGTAATGTGGACGAAGATTTACGAGCAGAAGTAAAAGTCAGACGAGCACGAGTAATGTGGACGCGCCTTTAGAGGCCAAGCAGTGAAGCTTACTTCAAGACTAAGATCTGGACATGAGCGTCTGAATGGGCTCTAAATTAAGAGAAAGTGACTGGCCAACCGTCAGGCGTAAAATGACTTTGAAACAAAGCACGAAGTAAAGAGGAATTTTGTAAAGGTAGAAACGAAGCGGTAGGATATGTGGAAGACGAAGGCGAATAGTTCTCATAACCGTGGCGGTCCTGTGGCAAGGCACTGGCACATGGTTTAGAAGATACGTGGTTCGAAGATATGACTATTTTTGAAAAAAAAAAAAAAATTAAGAAATTTGTGCATGTAGGAAGCAAGTCGTACTATACGAGGAAAGTGAAGGTAACAAATTTGTATAGATCTGGTGGTACATGGGTAAGACATTGGCGTAGTATTGGGATGGTACGGAGTTCGAGACCGCCGTGTCTTTTGTCAATAGAAATTAGTAAGTGAATAAATAAATATATCTCTAGTACTTAGAGGTGACGGTCCTGCGACGCGGAGCAGGAGAAGTATTGGTAGTGGCGGGGAGAGCTCCAGCATGCCGACAAGTGTGGAGGGGAATGCAGTACAGGCGTTCTCAAAAAGAAATAACTCCTTACCTCATTGTGTTGCATAGTGATGGTTATTCTCGTTGATGTTCACACATCCGATGTTAAGTTTTAAGTGCCGAATGGCAGACTGTCATGCACTATACATTATTATACACTTTTCACTGTTATATACATGAAGAGTTTATTCACATATTACACGGGTCTATTCTAATGGGGCAACGCGGGCAATGTCCGATTATTTTTTGTTTTCTTCCAGCGGAACCCCAGTTTCAAAATAATTTTCTTTAATGTGGAGATGCATCCCTAAAAATCTGACGTTTTCTTCAGCTTTTCTGAACTTTTTTCAGGGTAGGTCTCCGTTTTTCGACTATGTAGAAGTCATTAATTGTTCTTCGCCCCCACAGACTCGTTAAAGTCGTCCGAAGTGGCTAGTGGAGATTTTCTAGGTCTTTCTTTGTGAGGTGTCGAAAAGGAAGTGGAAGCCCCAGATTTGATATTTTTTGTGTCTCTTATTGTTCTTCTGACACTACTTCCCGATACACCTGTTGTCTTTGCTACTTCCACTCCTATGTTCTTCACTGTAATTATTGGCCCAGCCTCTTTCATATACTTATATACAATACTAACAATTTCTCTTGATTGTGAATGCAACACTTTTCCACTCAATTTACTTCGCGTAGGTGGCATGTTAAAGGAGACAGAAAAATATACAAATATAAATAAACAAAAAGAAAATCAACGAATAAAAATAAACAATAGAATAAAATATTGTCATTGTCACCACTTGACTTCTGGCCCAATACTTCAATGCGACGTCTCAACTATCTTTGGCCGTGGTTGGATCTCAAGCTACATCTTCGGTTGTAATTCCAGAAAAATATCTTTAACTCCCTTTGTATTTTATAAAACTTTCGCTGGTTCCGAACCTCGGAACGCCTCATCACTACGCCGGTGTGTTTGCAATAGGCCACGACAGCCACGGAAATTTTTGACCTTTAATCTTCTTCTTATATTACATGTCGCTATATAATTCCAAAAGAATCTCATTACAAAATTCCTTGTGGTTTTGAACCACGGACCTTTCATTTACAATTCCGGTGCCTTACCTATAGACCACCAGAACATCCATCCTACAGCTTTCTGCGATAGTCCTTATATTATACGAGTTGGTTTATGGCTGCAGAAAAATCTTATTTATTTATTCACTTTTCAATTTCTATTAACAAAAGACACCGTGGTCTCGAACCCCGTACCTTCCCAATACTTCGCCAATGTCTTACCCATGTACCACCAGACCTATACAAATTTGTTACCTTCACCTTTCTCATATAGTACCACTTGCTTCCTACATGCACAAATTTCTTACATTTTTTATACCTATTTGGACGTACGGCCTGGAATTATGGGGCTGCGCCAGCAAATCTAATACAGCAATAATCCCAAAAAAATCAATGTAAGATCCTACGAATGACAGTCAACGCACCATGATATGTCTCCAACGCAACTCTCCACACCGATCTCGGTATATCGTCCGTACAAGACGTCATACAACAAAATCATAACTCATAAAAACCCACTCCTAAAGTCGTTATCGACAAGAGAAGACAACAGACGACTCAAACGAAACTGGCCAATTGACCTGATTTGAATTACTGAGGATTCATTAGCTTATAGAATGCATGTTCTGATTGCTGATTAAATAAATAAAAAAATTCACAAAAATAGTCGTGTCTTCGAACCACGTACCTTCTAAACCATACACCAGTGCCTTACCAAAGGCCCGCCACGGTTATGAGAACTATTCGCCTTCGTCTTCCACATATCCTACCGCTTCGTTTCTACTTTTACAAAATTCCTCTTTACTTCTTGCTTCGTTTCAAAAGAAAATTTACGACTGACGGTTGGCCAGTCACTTTCTCTTAATTTGGAGCCCATTCAGACGCTCTTGTCCAGATCTTAGTCTTGAAGTAAGCTTCACTGTTTGCCCTTTAATAGGAATCCTTTCTGATGACAAGACGGGTCTATCCCTTCTCACGTGTCACAGTCAATTACTGGCAATATATATAAAGCCTCCTGTCAGTCCACAACAGATTCTGCCTTATTTTCATTAGCTCACGCTAGACCGGCAATTTAGTCACCTCAACAATCATAAGCTTCACCGCCGCAAAATTTAAGCCTCGTGTTCTGTCGGGCTGCACCTTATCCAGTATTCGGAAATTTGCATTTTCACGATCTTCTGTGGCTTCTGGTTGCTGACCGCTCTGCGCCTTGGGATATTCTTGTCGTTGCGGAGAGCCTCGATTTCTAAGGGCTGCACTTTCGAAACGTGGGTATTTGCCGCAAATCCCAAGGCAAGCATACGACATTACACACATATATAATGCTCTGTGGACGGTACATTTCATCTTAGAGCTTAATCGCTCACTTTTCAATGAAGGACATGCTCTAATAAATGTTGTGAAGGCATTGACTTCGATCATTTCTGTATCGAATCCTCTTACCGAAAAATATAGAGATGTTGTACATGACTCACGTAGAGGTCCACCGTTTGCGTTGCCGTTGACATACTGGTATTTATACAAGAATTCGACGAGGCATGTGCACCCGAGGTGTCGGTTCGACAGCTGTCAGGCATGACGTCACTAGTGCTTGCATCGTTACCGTTACTACTCTCCTGACTTGAGTTCTGTAAGAGTTCTAGCTGGCCCCTTAATTCGTCACACGCGTTAGTTACTCTGTTATTAATCTTCTCAATTTCCGAACTTACTGTAATCTGCGGCTGTTCCGTCATGGCCCTCAAATCTGTCACTCTGGTCTCGAACGTGGACATCCTCTCATATACATAGTTCTATTTGTGCTTGAACTGTTGTCACGTCATTGCGCAGAGACTCCATGTTACTGTTGCTTTCAGATTTGTTATGTCTCACCACTTCGGTCAGCGCTTTAATCTGGCCGTGGGTGCGCTCAGATATGGCTTTAACTTCCTTATTCACGGACTGTATTTTGTTGTTCATTTTACGTTCCGAGTCCCTTGCCAATGCAGCCAACATTTCACGCACGTCTTCTTTAATACTATTTTCCATTTTACTCCCGTTTTCTCTTATGTCATTTTCCATTTTCATGATTCTGTCCTCCAATTTTTCCATAAAGGTTAACAACATGGCCTGTATGTCTATTGTACTATCCGTCTCCCCCTTTCTGCACTTTTCGTCTGTTGGTTTCGAGTCTGTAACTCGGCTTCTGTCTCTACTTGCTCACTCATCACGTTTACTCCTCCCTCTATTTCTCCCCCGTTCTGTATGTCACTTCGATTTCTTTTTCGTTATGTATGATTGTCTTCTAACTTTTAAGTTTAATATAGCTCAGTCCAACTAACCGTGCACGATATATTTGTTCACTTTTCCAGTCCACGAAGTTGGTCCTCTTCCTCGAGGTTTCCGCGATGTGCAGCTTGCAGATTCCCGGTCTCTTCCGCTGTTACGTGCACCAGGTTGGACGCGCCAATTCTCACTGCAGCCGCCACGACTATTGCTCGAGATGAAACCTTTGTCCCAGGGATACAGGGCCTTCGGATACCGGAAGGGGAACACATTTAGGGGTTATGATTTACAGGGTCTCCAGAACCCACACCGTGTATTACTCTTTCATATTCAAATTGCTCACATTTATTGTCACCATTTACATAAGTTCTTCAAAGCTTTCCGCTCCGTCTCTCTTAACTTTTCTAGGCACTGGTCACACCAGTTCGCTTCCAGCTTACCCACTGTCTCCCAATTCTCTTGCGGCTACAGTCCACCTCTCGCAGACCAATCCAATTCTCTGTCCAGCGGCCTCTTTCATCTACTCTACCCCGCCGCTCCCATTCTCTCTTCTGCGTCTCTTTTCAACTACTGTACACCACTGTTTCCTATCACTCGCTCACTGTCTCTTTCAGACAAGTCCCACAGTGTCAATAAAATAAAACAAAAATAACGAGAGATAGCCGTCTATCATAACCCATGTTAAATTATAACCCAATTAAATAATTTTAGCGAGGGACGTACGGTTACAACGCAGCTATTTAGTCACTCAAGAACAGGCTAAATCGGCGACAACAAGAAAATATAAAATACCTGTATCGCCATCTGTAGAGTAAAACCTCATGGAAACCCACGAAGCGTAATAAAATATGTAGCAGCCTCGTTTCTTATTATCTACCTTATTGGGCTATGCAATTCACTTGGTTATAACAGAAGGTACTGTAGGGCCACATATATAGCAAAACCTCATACAAACCCACGAAGCGTAATAAAAAAATGTAGCAGTTTAATTTCTAACTGCCTGACCTAGTGGACCGACCTCACCGTAATATCACGCAGCTATTTAATCACTGGAGACCAAGCTAATTCAGCGCGAATTAATTAGAAAATATAAAATGAAAACTGTTATAAAACACGCACATGCGTGGAACTAGGATAGTAAAGGAGGTAGAAATTTTTGCTACAAATCTAGCTAACAAAAGCAAGTACATGAGCAGCAATGCATAGAAATGGAAACAGTTTTGTGAAGACATGTAGTATCTAATGATAGCGCCATCTGTGGAGTCAAACCTGAACAATCGAGACTAAAACCTCATGGAAAGCCACGAAGTGTAGTAAAAAATGTAACATCTTAGTTTTTTATTATCTGCCTTATTGGACTGTGCAAACCGCTCCTCTGAAAAATTCATTTTATAGGGTAGGGCAGAAGCCCTGCAACGACATCAGCGGGCGGATTGGATGCGCGCCTCGGCACGGTTCCGGTTGGGACAATACATGCGGTCGGTTCTGCCCACCTCCCAACGTCGTCAAGAGTGGGGGGAATCCTATTTGTGCGAAAGAACGCTTCTATACGGTCACATGTAGACGACCGTGCGAGGGGCTATCTTCACCGCTGTCCGAGCTGTGGGATAGCATGTAACATGACATGAAACAGCACCACGCCGCACAGGGCGTAATGTAACTGCACATTTCCTGACGCTTCAAGTAACAATTCTCTTACCCCCGTATGCAGGATCTGAGTGTCTGTCACCGGTGGTTATGAAGAGTTCTAGCTTCTGGAATATAACGCTGTGTAGTCCGTTGAAGGTCAATCTCACGTGATACACACAATACAATGGGAGGAACTACGCATCACCACAGGACACATGGACATATAGACGAGGGTATATAACCCAAAAATTTAATTTACGGAAGGAAGCACAGCAGTTTCATCAGCAAGTTTTGAGACATCTGAAGATGACCAATGTTGGTCGAAACATGCCATGCGCATACACCAGTAATGTTTAAAAGTTTATAAAAGACAATTTGCATGTGAGAAAGATAATAAGTAACAAGGAAATAATATGTAAAAATTATTTTAAATTAAATCCATTTTCAATTGATACTCGTTTCCATCATTATTATCATTATTAATTTATTTAATAGATAGGATTGGATGGTATGGATTGGATCGATCTGGCTCAGGATAGGGACCAATGGAGGGCTCTTGTGAACACGGTAATGAACCTTCCGGTTCCATAAAATGCTGGAAAATCCTGGAGTAGCTGCAGAATTGGCGGCTCCTCCAGAAGGGCTCAGTTCCAGGAGTGAGTAAGTAAGTATTAATTTATTTAATTGTATTTGTAATTGTTTCAGTTGTACTTGTAGTCGTATTTGAATTGTATTCGTTTTATGTAGTGTGTCCATTATTGTTTCTGTAGTTTTGTGTTAAGTGTTTTGTTTGAGTGTGGTGTGTTATTTTGTGTGATGCGTGTTAGTTGTGTGTTGTCTTTTATTGTAGTTATCACTGCCACCGGGTATAAATCTATTTGCAGTTAAAATAAAATAAAAAATAATTCCGTTGTTTCTAAAATTTTGTGTGGTTGTGTTGTGTGTGAGGTCTGCATTCAGTAGGATATGGTACCGTGTGACTTCCCCCGGTGGGTGGATTTAAATCTTATTCCCTCGGTGTAAAGTAAAAAAGTAAAGCTATCCCTGTAACAGACCGTGAAGGCCCATAGGGTTGTGAGATGTTGAGGGTCCCACATTTTCTAGACAATCGGCTCACAGATGGTGGTAAGCTTGTCAGCCTTACGCGCCGGCCGCGCTTTACTCCCCAGGAAGATTACTTATGCTCATTTCTGTTACAGGCTGAGTAAATCCCAGGGCCTAGTGCGGCTGTAAGGATTAGGTCTCGAATACAATTTAATATCAATGAAGGGTAAGATAAATTTATTACATGGTGAGAATAAGGCATGAAATTCTTCAAAAGAGCGATACTTCGCCTGGCCTACAACACGGATGTCGTTACCATGGTGATATTGGACGCGCTGATGCTGAGCAGACCAAGCCGAAATTGTAGCAAGACGATAAGATACGTCACCATCGTGCAGGTAAACTGGGAAGAAATAAAACAAACAGTATTACTACCATAAAGGTTCATTATTTGATCTACATTTATTTTAATTTCGTCTCTAAAAAAGAAAACAAAAATTGTACGAAGACTTCGGTGTTCTGGGATGTGACAACATGTCTGGTAGAAGATCACTAACGTCTCAGATGAACTCTATTTCAGGAGGGAGCTTCAAATAAATAACAAAATTATTTCGAAAGTGGTTCTTCCGAAACGTCGACGAAGCTCTAAGCTGCTTCAGGTCCCAAAAGACAGTAATGTTCAGAGTTACTGCTGTGAGAATGTCAAACATAAATTACTCACGATTATTTTGCAGGTTCTGTGGATCTTACCCTTAACAAGAAACTCCTGTCAATTCTGACGTAACCACCGAGGTTGATTTCAGAAGAACTTATCGTCGTGGCTCGGATAAATATCTTGAGCTATGGAAGAAACGGAGCTGAATTTCAACCGCCATATTAAATGCAGACTGAATGATTCAGGGCAATGGACTCTTTATCTCTTACCTCACGTCTTACTTGTTTGTCTGCAGAAGTCAGATGCAACAATCTCTCTCTGAATTCCGGACCTACCTGTAATGCAGAACTTCAACTTGTGACCTCTCCTGCACACATGCACATAATTAACGAAATATTAAGGACTACACCGAGTTCCCAAATTAGTTATTTGCAATTTTGTTTTCGCTAAAATTATTGGCACAAATTTATCGCTTCCTTTAACATATTTCAAATTCATTCTTCATTAATTATCTACAATTGAAACTATAATTTGAAATTTTACATAAACCACAAACAAGTTATTTTTCCTCTTTGGCGCTACAGCCCCAATTTTGGCCTTGGCCTACCTCCATGAAACTCCGTTTCACTTCGGTTTACTACATCTGAGACATTCGGTAGGACGCCTTGGGCGGGTGATCAGCTCGTCGCAAGGCCTCTATCTGTACACAAACACAGCAAAATGATACACACACAAACACTGAACATCCATGCCTTGCGTGGGATTCGAACCCACGATCCCGGCTTCCGAGCGAGCGAAGACAGTACATGCCTTAGACTGCTCGGCTACCGTGACCGGCCAAGTAAGTTATTAGCTGTCATAATCAAATTATCACATTACTCAACACCACTGAATCCCTGCAGAAGGAACGAAAAAGTTAAATGATCTTTGAATAAATCTCTCTCATTCATTTCAGGTCAACGAATGCCATGATGGTAGCATGACACAAGCCAAGATCGTATCCTTCCAGATTTTTACCTACGAACATTCATTACCATTTCATAATCTCATTAGACACTATCATAAAAGTGCCAAGTGTCGGAAATTTTGATTCTATATATTTTTTTTTGTTTCACTTCATATTGTATAGACTGGTATTTATCTGACGTATGAGGGTTGTTCAAATGAAACGCGTTCTCCTGTTGAGCCTTGTTCGGTGTTGCAAAGTCTCCAGCAGCTGCCCAAGGAACCCTTTGTGTGGAGGACCTATCAGTTGCTACGTCAAGGCCCATGGGTGCTATCTTCAACAGCTTCCATTCCTTCGCCCCGAAGAATAACAGAACGGATTTCAATTGAATGACCCCCCATACTCAGTGAAGAATCATGTGGAGGTGGTTTTATGCTACATATGAATTTTATATATTATTTACTAAAGAAAGAAGAACAGGTCTGACAGCCTAACATGGCAGCTGGTCACTACGGGGACGGAAGCTGACACTTCTGGATCAAATACGCAAAAAGTCGGCTGAGAGACTGACCTCGCTGGCGGCATGGTGAGCCACGTTACAGATGACGTAAGTTATTCCTCCGATGACGCAAACAGCCATGGCCAGCCCCATGTGACGCATGTACAGACCATCATGCACATTGGACAGTGTGCCGTACAGACTGAACGTGACGACAGAGAAAGACAGGACGCACATGTGTCCGTAAGTGTAGCACATGAAGAGACCTGTCTCACGAGACAGTCTGTTCAGACTAACCCACAGGTCTCTGTATTGGCGTACCAACTTCGCCGACCTCTCTTGCGCGAAACTGAAAGTACCCTGGATAGAAAGAAATCATCACTCGATTGTAGCGTCTACGGGGCTGTGAGAATTGCCAAGCATGGGTGATGTCGCACAAGTGTGACAGAGAGCGAAATTATTGTCTAAAGACACATAACAAACTCCGTGGCCTGAGTCCGCAAGCGAACTATACCGACCGAGCGACCGCCGCTTGTCGGCGAAGTTAGTGCCAACTTTAGCGGATAGAGGGTGTCGCGTGGTCAGCGCAACGAATCCCCACGGCCGTTAACTTCTGTTTTCTAGAACGGAGCCGCTATTTCCTTGAAATAGCTCCTCAATTATCCTAACGAGGCTGAGTGGACCCCGTTCTAGACTCACTACTTCTCAGAAAATCTGGTAGTGCCGGGAATCAAACCCGGACCTTTGGATCTGTAGCCAGGAACTCTGACCACTAGATCACAGAGACGGTCACTGAACCACTTTTTAAATTATTTGGGAATTATTAATTAAATTAAATTAAATTATTTTGGGAATGAGGAATCGGACGTTCCACACGTCAAGTCGGGAAAAAAAGAACACACACACACACACACACAAGGCGTTAAGTCCAATTCACAATGCGGTATCAGAAAAAAAACTTACTTTCTGAAACACGTGACAGTTGAAGAAATTCTCTGAAATGTTGTATATGGCGCCGCGCAACGAGGAACAGACGAACCACCACCAGACCACATGCAGCAATATGACAGTGAAGATGTACCAATAAAATCCAAGTTCCCAATACTTCTCTTCAGCAGAAGACAGCAAGTATTCGCTCACAGCGAAGAGCAATGCCAGTACAGGAATCAGAACCACGGACCACTTGGCCCGTCGGTTCTGCCCCAGGTACAGCTGTTTCTCAGTAGCACACAGGAACTGCTTCTGAAGTGGAGAGAGACAGCGGTTGTCAGAACCGGTCATACAGTCACCAACAAGTAAAACAGTAAGGGTAAAAGGTGGTTCGATCCCGGGTCTGGTCAAGTGGGATTTGTGGTGGACAAAGTGGCGCTCGGCTAGGTTTTCTCCGAGTACTTCGGTTTCCCCTGCCAATCTTCATTCCTCCAATTGCTCCACAATCACCCTCACCTATCATCTGGGGCTGGTACAATAGGCCAGAAGTGGCCGCAGTACAAGGGACTTAGTCCCACCCCACTAGTAATAAAAAAAACAGGATAAAAGGTAAAGCTATCCCTGTAACAGGCCTACAGGGTATAGACAATCGGCTCACAGATGGCGGTGAGGCTGTCAGCCTTACGCGCCGGTCGCACTTTACCCCCACGAAGATTCCTGGTACTCATTTCTGTTAGAGTCTGAGTCGACCCCAGGGCCATAGTGCGGATGGAAGGATTAGGTAAACTCAGAAATTAAATGAGCTCATCGGGAATCGAACCCGTGATCTACCGGCTTGTAGCGTACTGAGTGCTCTCTTAACTAAAATATTACATAAATTTACGCGACCTGCCATCTGTGCCAATCAGCGGAGCGTACAATTATTAATATTTTTGCAGATACTTACTAGGCTGTACGGTGACAGCAGGAACCTAAATAGCTCTACAGCCTCTCTACACCTGCAGTAAGTTATAGAATGTTCCTGTACAGTCACGAAAAGTGCAGTTCTGCTCACTGTTGCAGGTCCCTGTCAGGCTGTACAGTGACAGCAGGAACCTAAATAGCTCTACAGCCTCTCTACACCTGCAGTAAGTTATAGAATGTTCCTGTACAGTCACGAAAAGTGCAGTTCTGCTCACTGTTGCAGGTCCCTGTCAGGCTGTACAGTGACAGCAGGAACCTAAATAGCTCTACAGCCTCTCTACACCTGCAGTAAGTTATAGAATGTTCCTGTACAGTCACGAAAAGTGCAGTTCTGCTCACTGTTGCAGGTCCCTGTCAGGCTGTACAGTGACAGCAGGAACCTAAATAGCTCTACAGCCTCTCTACACCTGCAGTAAGTTATAGAATGTTCCTGTACAGTCACGAAAAGTGCAGTTCTGCTCACTGTTGCAGGTCCCTGTCAGGCTGTACAGTGACAGCAGGAACCTAAATAGCTCTACAGCCTCTCTACACCTGCAGTAAGTTATAGAATGTTCCTGTACAGTCACGAAAAGTGCAGTTCTGCTCACTGTTGCAGGTCCCTGTCAGGCTGTACAGTGACAGCAGGAACCTAAATAGCTCTACAGCCTCTCTACACCTGCAGTAAGTTATAGAATGTTCCTGTACAGTCACGAAAAGTGCAGTTCTGCTCACTGTTGCAGGTCCCTGTCAGGCTGTACAGTGACAGCAGGAACCTAAATAGCTCTACAGCCTCTCTACACCTGCAGTAAGTTATAGAATGTTCCTGTACAGTCACGAAAAGTGCAGTTCTGCTCACTGTTGCAGGTCCCTGTCAGGCTGTACAGTGACAGCAGGAACCTAAATAGCTCTACAGCCTCTCTACACCTGCAGTAAGTTATAGAATGTTCCTGTACAGTCACGAAAAGTGCAGTTCTGCTCACTGTTGCAGGTCCCTGTCAGGCTGTACAGTGACAGCAGGAACCTAAATAGCTCTACAGCCTCTCTACACCTGCAGTAAGTTATAGAATGTTCCTGTACAGTCACGAAAAGTGCAGTTCTGCTCACTGTTGCAGGTCCCTGTCAGGCTGTACAGTGACAGCAGGAACCTAAATAGCTCTACAGCCTCTCTACACCTGCAGTAAGTTATAGAATGTTCCTGTACAGTCACGAAAAGTGCAGTTCTGCTCACTGTTGCAGGTCCCTGTCAGGCTGTACAGTGACAGCAGGAACCTAAATAGCTCTACAGCCTCTCTACACCTGCAGTAAGTTATAGAATGTTCCTGTACAGTCACGAAAAGTGCAGTTCTGCTCACTGTTGCAGGTCCCTGTCAGGCTGTACAGTGACAGCAGGAACCTAAATAGCTCTACAGCCTCTCTACACCTGCAGTAAGTTATAGAATGTTCCTGTACAGTCACGAAAAGTGCAGTT
Source organism: Cryptotermes secundus (assembly GCF_002891405.2). Taxonomy (NCBI): domain Eukaryota; kingdom Metazoa; phylum Arthropoda; class Insecta; order Blattodea; family Kalotermitidae; genus Cryptotermes; species Cryptotermes secundus. Next base: position 235,685 of record NW_019735563.1, on the reverse strand, counting down.
CTGCTCACTGTTGCAGGTCCCTGTCAGGCTGTACAGTGACAGCAGGAACCTAAATAGCTCTACAGCCTCTCTACACCTGCAGTAAGTTATAGAATGTTCCTGTACAGTCACGAAAAGTGCAGTTCTGCTCACTGTTGCAGGTCCCTGTCAGGCTGTACAGTGACAGCAGGAACCTAAATAGCTCTACAGCCTCTCTACACCTGCAGTAAGTTATAGAATGTTCCTGTACAGTCACGAAAAGTGCAGTTCTGCTCACTGTTGCAGGTCCCTGTCAGGCTGTACAGTGACAGCAGGAACCTAAATAGCTCTACAGCCTCTCTACACCTGCAGTAAGTTATAGAATGTTCCTGTACAGTCACGAAAAGTGCAGTTCTGCTCACTGTTGCAGGTCCCTGTCAGGCTGTACAGTGACAGCAGGAACCTAAATAGCTCTACAGCCTCTCTACACCTGCAGTAAGTTATAGAATGTTCCTGTACAGTCACGAAAAGTGCAGTTCTGCTCACTGTTGCAGGTCCCTGTCAGGCTGTACAGTGACAGCAGGAACCTAAATAGCTCTACAGCCTCTCTACACCTGCAGTAAGTTATAGAATGTTCCTGTACAGTCACGAAAAGTGCAGTTCTGCTCACTGTTGCAGGTCCCTGTCAGGCTGTACAGTGACAGCAGGAACCTAAATAGCTCTACAGCCTCTCTACACCTGCAGTAAGTTATAGAATGTTCCTGTACAGTCACGGAAAGTGCATTTCTGCACACTGTTGGAGGCCCCTGTCAGGCTGTACGGTGACAGCAGGAACCTAAATAGCTTTACAGCCTCTCTACACCTACAGTAAGCTATAGAATGTTCCTGTACAGTCACTAAAAGTTCAGTTCTGCACACTGTACAGGACGAGCTTTTAGATCTGGCTTTTGGGTGAAGCATGAAAAAAAGCAAGAAGGACGGAAAGAAGTAGCGGGATAGTGGTTACAACTGCAATGTCAGAAGTATGATGACGCAATGCAACTAAAAGCCCTAACAAACCCATACATACCTTGTAGTCCCTATCTCACTTAATGGACTAGACCAACACGGACTGTAGAATTGTGATAATGACGAGCTGGAATAACAGCAAGTACAAGTTACCAAGAAATTATTCTGTATATCGATAAGTTAAATACGTATCGATACCGATTTCTTATTTTTTCTCGATATTTCGTATGAAATAATTTTATTGATACCACCTGGTGTCATTAAACAGTGTTTCAGTCTCACCTGAAATTGAGACCAGCGCGCAAAGTAGCCCCCAACTTTAGTGACTTCCTTCCAGTGGCAAGGTATGAGGTAGAAGTGGGGAATCACATACAGAAAATGTATCACCGAATATATGAGGTCATCAAAACTAGCTTCGGAGTATCTGATGAATTCTATTCTCTCTCTGGACACGTGATAGGCGTACACACTCACAGCCACGTAGAACACGGCGGAGTATACGAGGGAAAGTTTGCATCTCTGGAAGGTGGATTCACCTGAAAAATTGCAATATATGAATCTATCACATGACATATATATATATATATATATATATATATAAACAACAATGAAAACACTTCGTGGCTTGTAGTCTGCAAGCGAATTATACCGACCGAGCGACATGCTTCCACATGTTTCTTCACTGCGTATGGGGGTCATTCAATTGAAACCCGTTCTGCTATTCTTCGGAGCGAAGGAATGGAAGCTGCTGAAGATAACCCTCATGGGCCTTGACGTACCAACTGATGGGTCCTCCTGGGTAGCTGCTGGAGACTTTGCAACACCGAACAAGGCTCAACAGGAGAATGTGTTTCATTTGAACAACCCTCATACATCAGATAAATACCAGTCTATATAATATGAAGTGAAACAAAACTCTGACCATTAGACCACAGAGTCTGCAATATGATATTAATTCTATATTTATAAAAGTTAAAAAGAAAAGGTAAAGTTATCCGTGTAACAGGCCGTGGAGGCCCATAGAGTTGTGAGACTTCGAGGGTCCTACATTTTGTAGATAACTGGCCCAAAGATGGCTGTAAGGTTGTCAGCCTTACGCTCTGGCCGTCCTTTACCCCTAGGAAGATTCCTGGTACTCATTTCTGTTAGAGGCTGAGTCGACCCCAATGCCGTAGTGCGGCAGGAAGGATTAAGTCAATTGAAGAACTTCAATGGCCGCATCGGGAATCGAACCCGCGACCTTCCGTCTTCTAGTATAGTATATATACAGGGTGTCCCAGGAGGAATGGACCAAACTTCAGGAGGGTGTTCCTTATGTTAAAGTATGCCGATATAACCCAAAACACCTATGTCCAAAGTTGAACGGTTACGGAGATAATGGCCCGAGAAAAGTGTGGTCTTCTGGCGGGTCCATGCACTATACCTGTCAGCTGAGACTCTTTATCTGTTTGTCCTTGAGTTCTGTGAGTCACACTAGCCGTAAGCTCATGAGCTACCTACAGAATACATTGCGGCGGGGTCGTGATTAGTTGTGTGATGAGTTGCTGAAATGCCTCTTGTGTTTTCACACGTTGAATGTTGTGATATGCATTTT
>NW_019735563.1:216949-232513 GCF_002891405.2 Cryptotermes secundus | reverse complement strand
TTTTTTTATTTATAGTTATTGACAATCTGAAATACACATTTCTTTAAGCCAATGTGCTGACTAGTGTGCAGATTTTCAGCTTAATTAATGCACACCTTACATGACGTGAGTGAGCGACATCCATCGATGTTCACCTCATAGCCATAGGTCTTGCGGTGATTTGCGTTTTAGACGTCTGTTAATCTGTGGAAGTAACAGGCGACGAATAAGTGGGTTGTCATGTTCTGTAAGTTTGTTGACGTAGGCAGAGCTGTGTTGGTGGATAGCTTCCGTGACGTGCTGTACTTTGAGGTCAGTATGTAGAGTGCGGTTTGAGATGCACCAGGGTGCAGCGGTTATGGTTCTTAGGCTTTTTGATTGTGAACATTGGATGATGTCGACTGTAGATTTGAATGCGGTTCCCCATAGTTGGATGCCATATGTCCATATAGGCCTGATAACTGTTCTGTAGATGAGCAGTTTGTTTGAAAGGGAGAGGTTGGATTTTCTGCCAATCGGCCACTTGAGCTCTGCAGCTTTGACGTCCATCTGCTTGCGTTTCTTGAGAATATGTGGGCGCCAGGTAAGTTTGCTATCTAGGGTGATCCCGAGATATGTGATCTGCTCTGCTTGTTTCACGTTTTCCTGGTTGAAGTGGACTGGGGGGCAAGTACCTTTGCGGAGCGTGAAAGTCGTGTGTGTGGATTTGGCACAGTTGATTTTGACTTTCCATTTGTCTGTCCACTTCTCTATGAGATGTAGGTGTTCTTGTAGGTTGGACGAGGCTAGGAGTGGATCTTCATGGGCGGCAAAGATGGCCGTATCATCGGCGAATGCGCCAATCGTCGTCATTGGTGTTGTGGGCAGGTCATAAGTGTATAAGTTGTAGAGGAGAGGTCCAAGTATGCTTCCTTGGGGGACTCCGGCTTGGATCGGGAGGGGGGTAGATGTTTCCTCATGCATTCTGACAACAAAGGAGCGGTCGCTGATGTAGGATTTGAGGAGATTGTAATAAGTCTGGGGAAGAAGTTGTTTTATTTTATAGAGGAGACCAGGATGCCATACTTTATCAAAAGCCTGGGCTATGTCTAAGAAGACTGCTGTGCAGTAGTGTTTATTGTTGAACGCGGCAGTGATAATATCAGTGATTCGATGAGCTTGTTGTATAGCTGAGTGGGCTTTCCTGAACCAAAATTGGTGATCTGGGAGCCATGATTGGAGGTTCGATTCTTGAGCAATCCTGGCTAGTATAGTATATCAACCAACTAAGCTACCGCGTACCCCATTCTATAATTCTATAATGTAAAAGCCGAAGTTCACAGGGCAGTGACTATGAAAAATAATACCCTCTGGGATATTACGCAGAATAGTATGGTGGCAGTTTATCGACGTTTCGGAGTAGCACATCGAGTCCACCTTTCAGGGTACTACAGTAAGTCGCACAGAAAGAAGAGCGACAAGATACCACGCCTCACAGTCACATGAGTGAGAACCTCAAATTGAGAGTCTGACACAACTTAATTTGGACTGACCTGGATTCCTTTTCTGAAGCGGAAAGAGTCCAAAGATTTTCATGGTGTATATAACGGCCTTCAACTCGTCAAAGAACTCGGAGGCTGTTTCCTCTGCTTCAGGAATCGCCACGATTGTTTCATCTTTGGCCAGAGAAGATTCATCAAGATGGCGCCATTTTGTGACTTCCGGTAGATCGCATTTCCGATCATTCGGAAGCTGTGATCCAATTCGTTTGAGCTGCATCACCTCCAGAATCACTGACAAGTGAAATTAATTTTGTTGGTCATTGGATATAACGGTAAAGTTGGTCATGCGTTTAAGCTGCAGCGGAGAGTAGGTCTCTTGTAATTGGCCTTTGGGCTTCTAAGTCAATACATGAATAAATGAGTACTTACTTACTCATGGAGCTGAGCCCTTCTTGAGTAGCTGACAATTGTGCAGTTACTCAAGAATTTCCCAGCATTTTATGGAACCCGAAGGTTCATTACCGTGTTCACAAGAGCCTTCCACTGGTCCCTATCCTGAGCCAGATCGATCCAATCTATACCATCCCATCATATCTCTCTAAGATCCATTTTAATATTGTCCATCCAACTACGTCTTGGTCTTCCCAGTGGTTCCTTTCCTTATGGCTTTCCCACCAATATTCAATATGCATTTCTATTCTTCCCCATTCGTGCTACATAAACAAGTAATGAATTATTATTAGCATAAACATTAACATTATGACACCTTTAATCTCATTACGCTGTGTATGTAATTGGCATCGAGGCTTTTGAGTCAGTACATTAACCACGGCCGATCAAATTAGTTCCTGGAATAGAACCCAAAACTTTATTGGGAGGGTTTAAAAAGAGGGCCTCCCACTCGTCTGAGCTGGCCATCACAAAAACGCACAAGTCACAAGCGTCATTTTTCTAGGATGCTAGACTGTTTTGAGAAACAAAATTATCTGAGTTTTTTTTTACGATAACCCGCGAAATTCTGTGCTTAAGTAGAGGCCTTGCGACGAGCTGATCACCCGTCCAAGGAGTCCTACCGTCTGTAAAATGATCCTCAAACTGAAAATCAGAGGCCAGAACCCAAGGGGGCCACATGCAAACAAAACTACATGCAAAATCATAGTTTTATATATTGAATGTACTCACTACATGCCATGAAGCTCTGTAAGACTGACGTGTGGGTGTATCTTCAATAGCAGAATCCCATGAATGCGGTTTCCTTTTCGACCGGTCAGTTTCTTGCATTGTAACGCACTGCGCTAATGTACAGATACACCTCTGACACTTGAAGAAGCGATGCGGTGCTGATGTCACGGGCTCGCGGCCGTGCTGGGACAGTCTGTGTGGGCCCCAGCGGTTCGTGGCGCCTTGCCGTGAGCAACCCGCATGGCGAGCCTTCTCTCGCGGATCTGCGAACATTACTGCAACAGATGTTACAGTGCCCGAACTGTCTAACTCCACGGAGGTAAGTTCGTCTTGGGAAACCAGCATTTGTTCAGTTGGGTCTTTTATCGAGTTCGGATGTTCATTACCTTATACAAAACAACCCGTCGCTTGTCCCAATCCTGAGACAAAGGACACCAGTCCATCCTACAATCATATTTCTATAAGATCCATTTTAATATTATTCTCCCCTCGAGTTGTGTTCAATAGATCCCGCAATAATCGTATCTTTGACCGCCAGTTTTCTATAAGTTGAGCATGTATGCTCGTATGCTACACTCAGGTTCATCACTGAATATATTTGTAAACTTAGAGGAGAGGTCAATATTCTGGGAGATAATACCGCAATGTTGCGGGTTCGATTCCCCATGAGATCAGTATATTTCTTAAGTAACCTAAACCTTCCCGCAGCACAATGACCCTGGGGTCGACTCAGTCTCTAACAGAAATGAGTACCAGGAATCTTACTGGGGGTAAAGGGCGGCCGGTGCGTTTGTGCTTGACTAATTAAGCACTATATCATGAAGGCTTATATGGGAATGGGTGTATAGATCCACGTTTCCTTGACCTCGGCTCTAGTTGGAGGTGAGTGTTCAGTTTCATGCTCGGGCCGCTTTACCTCCAGGGAAAGAGCCCCTGGTACTCATTGGATAAGGGGCGGGGTGTTCAATGAGAAACGGGAAACGATTTCAAGGCGACAACGGCGTCTAACTGATATGATATCACAGAAATGAGGAAAACCGTAAAGAAACTTCAGACAGGAAATCTGCTGTCCTGGAGGATAATCGAACAGAACGCCTCACAGATTGGAGTGAAGATCTTTACCGTTAGTCAACCTGCTCGGGTTTTAAGGTCCGATTCTGGCAGAAATACTTTTCGCCGTTTGTTTACGCTAGAGAACACTACTGAAACTGGCTTCCTTTTGGGTTCAGCCAATTGGTAAACTGATATTCTTGGCGGACTGTACAATGGAAGTGTATAAACATGAGACTGCTGTTCCATTATGTAGGCAGCATCTTATACTTTGATTTCTATGATCTTTGGAACCTCTGTCAGTGGACAGGCTCTTTCATCGCTTTCGGGCATAAACACTGGATGTCAGGTAAATATTACGTGTGCATGACATCACCTTATATCTCCCACAGGTACTCCAATAGCAGGAGGACCATCAGGGTAGGAAATGAGAAGGAATGTTGCTCCTAGCCGCTAGACCTGTACGTACATGAAACCCATTTGGGCCGCCAAGCAAGGTTATCCCCTAAACACAAGCAAGACAATTTGGTTACAAATTTACGTTCCAGTATTTCAGGAATATCCGGTCTAGAAAACCGAGATTAACGGCCATGGGGAATCGTTGAGCTGACCACGCGACACGCTCTATCCGCTACAGTTGGCACTAACTTCTCCGACAAGCGGCGGTCGTTCGGTCGGCATAGTTCGCTTGCGGACTACAGGCCACGGAGTTTGTTTTTTATTTCAAGAGTTTATTTATCGGCAGAAATATTCAGGATATAGCGGAATTTTAATTTCTGTAAATTTATTTACTAATATTTCTCTTCAAATTTTTCATCTTTTCCAAGATTCCATGGGCGAAGAAGTATATATGTGGCTTAGTTAGTTAGTTATTGGAGAGGGTGGGTTTCCCCATGTACTTAGACCAGTATTGGTCCATTGTGCTTCCCTCTATGATATTTTACCAGTCTCTATACCCTACCGATATTGGTGCGTACCATCAGTCCCGACCGAGCCAGCGAGTTCGGCCTCTACTGGCTTGGCGGTATCTATAATGCTTCCCCCATCTATCAGAGGCGTTAGAGACTACTGTTGGGCGGGAAACGTCCTTGAATTTGGCTCAGTGACCTCCTTTGGAGATATGAGGTTCTTTTACGTGCCGTAAAGCTACGACACGGGACCCACGGCTTAAAGTCCCTCCCGGAGGACTTGTTCCCTGAATTTTTCCGCCCTTAAAAATTCCACGACCTCCGCCGGGTTTGAACCCGTGTACCACGAGTCATGAGGTTGGAACGTTACCTCTAGACTACGGAGGCCGCTATATAAGTGGCTTACTGACATACCGTATGTGTGTAGGTCATAACAGCTTCTTCCAGATCCTCACTATCACTCACCCTACCATTCGGCTCTGTAGGGTTCATCTGCTGAGAGCAAAGACTAAGTCTCTTGTACTGAGGCAAATACTGGCCTATTGTACCAGCCCCAGATGATGGATGAGAATAGGTAGGGGAACCGAAGTACCCGAAGAAAACCTGCCCCATCACAACTTTGTCCACCACAAATCCCACATGACCTGACCCGGGCTCGAACCCGGGCAGCCGCGGTGGGAAGCCAGAAGCTAACCGCTTGAGCTATGTAACGGCCTGACAGCACAGTAAAATAAACCACAATTTCAGGGTTGATAGCATGAGTCACGTGACCATGAGGGTTCTGGCGGAATGTTCCTCCGGTCTAAGTGGACCAACCCACAATGATGCTTCAGAACTGCGCTGAAGTCGGTGTTAACTATAGATTGGGCCGCGCCATAGCTCAAGCGGCTAGTCGCTGATTTCCCACCGCGGCGGCCCTGGTACGATCCCGGGTCTGGTCAAGTGGGATTTGTGGTGGACAAAGTGGCGCTGGGGCAGGTTTTCTCCGAGTACTTCGGTTTCCCCTGCCAATCTTCATTCCACCAATTGCTCCACAATCACCCTCACCTATCATCTGGGGCTGGTACAATAGGTCAGAAGTGGCCGCAGTACAAGGGACTTAGTCCCACCCCACTAGCAATAAAAAAACTATAGATTCTTGCTAGCTCGTGCTTCGACATATTGAAAACTCAGCAAGAAATAAAAGACGGCGTTACTCGACGTAACCATAGCTACGGCATTAACTTCTGACAAGTGTTATAGAAACTGATGTTATATACGCACGCTATTCCCTCAACAGACGGGGGAAGGTACCAGGAACCCCTGAAGATATAAACCGATAAACAGCCACGGTTCGTGTTCTAATCTGCAATTATCAGTTTATATTGCAAACATTTTATTTAATTGCAACGCTACCTACTATTCACTTCACAAATATTGTGTCCTCTGGCATAATATCTAAAAACGTAAAATTATAATTTTGTTTGTTGTTTTGTATAGGTGTAAGAAGCAGTATTTAATATTAAGGTAAGAATATAAACTGGGTATGCTCGGGAAAAGGATGCTGAGGATAACGTCTGGACCTGAGAGGCAAGAAGTTGTTGAAAAATGGAGAAAATTACGTAGTTAGGAGCTTCATAATTTATATCCCTAGCCGGATAATGCATCACATTAACTCATCCACATCAATATTTTACCAATAATCACAGAATTGACACGATACAATCAAACAAAGGCTCATCGCTGCTTCGTGACGTACTAACAGTTTAATGCTCGACAGTTCGTTGCTATGGTAATCTGAAAAAATGCATTATTGCAGACCTTTTTTTTTCTTGGCACTACAGCTCCAGTGGGCCTAGGCCTATCTCCATGAACATTCGGTAGGACTCCTTGGGCGGACGATCAGCTCATCGCAAGGCCTCTACCATTACAGACCTTTCATCTCACCATTATACTTACTTACTTACTTACTTACTTACTCATGGAGCTGAGCTCTTCTTGAGGAGCAGCCAATTCTGCAGCTACTCGAAAATTTCCCAGCATTTTATGGAACCCGTAGGTTCATCACCTTGTTCACAAGAGCCCTCCACTGGTCCCTATCCTGAGCCAGATTTATCCAATTCATACCATCCCATCTCTCTAAGATCCATTCTAATATTGTCCACCCACCTACGCCTTGGTCTTCCCTGTGGTCTCTTTCCTTCTGGCTTTCCCACCAATATCCCATACGCATTCCTTGTTTCCCCCATTCGTGCCACATGACCTGCCCACCTCATCCTCCCTGACTTGATCATTCTAATTATACTTGGAGAAGAGTACAAGTTATGAAGCTCCTCATTATGCAGTTTTCTCCAACCTCCTGTGATTTCATCTCTCTTTGGTCCAAATATTCTCCGCAACACCCTGTTCTCAAACACCCTCAGTCTATATTCCTCCCTTAATGTCAGAGACCAATGCGTCCATTTTATGTACATCGCAAAAGTGACATATAAAAATTTAAAGTTATTAAGATACGGTCATGAACTACAATTTACTATTTCCTCGTGTTTTGCGAGACAAGTTTCAGGCTGGGTTATGGAAATGGGAGTATAATATTCACTTGTACTTCCCAACATCGCGTTTCGAAGCGTTAAACCGTTACGTGTTATCAAGGAATCTGCAGCGCTATTGTAAAATTTAGTGCTCAAAACGTAATTGGTCTCCGTTGTACTTGAATATTCCAGGAACTGAGATAACTGTTCGTCTGACTTCGTTAATTATTTACACGAATTTCTCCGCCTATTGCGTTTAGAGTTTAAGAGTTCATGCATGTATAATACTGCAGTGTTGGCAGGTCAATAACAATTGCACACAACGTTCTTACCATAGGGGGCAAATGTAAAGGAGAATAACATAAAGCAGCGTTGTGATCCAACAAAACAAAACGTAAGTGTGGCCTTCTGTAACACTGTAGGGTAACACAGTACATAACAGATAAGAAAAAGTTAAATCTATCCCTGTAACAGACTCTGGAAGCCCATAGGGTTGTGAGACGTCGAGGTTCCAACATTGTCTTGACCAGCTGTGTCAAACATGCGGCCCCCATAGCCACAAAGTGCGACCCCTCAACTTTTAGAGCTAATTGATATTAAAATCAATATTAAAATTTTAGTAGAAATATTTTTTGTAAAGACAATTTCCCAACAGACCAGAAGACAAGAAGTCTCACGCAGATATAAATTAGCAGCCTGCAGGAAAAGTGATTCTGAGAATTGCAGAAGGGTTTGTCCAACTAACGGTTTGTAAAGTTCGTGAAGGACAAACTATTGTATTTCAGTAGGTTAATGCACTAAAATCCGCACAGCCTCACCACCCCAAGTATTTCCAAGAGTCCCTTTTGGAGGCGTAGTAATAATACAAGGAGGGTGGCAACTGACAGAGAAGTGCAAGGGATTTCTACCGTCAAAACTAGCTTGCAACCCCCAGCCATTTTTAATGGGCTGCTAGCAAACTTTCACTTTTATGACCATTGAGACAAGATACACCTTCCTACTAGTCCGGTAGTCTCTTGTACATTGTCATTCAGTTCATTTTCACACTGCGACAGGTGCTGATGTTACATTGTGATGAACCTATAAAGGTTATAATTAAACATTTAATTATCAACTACGAGTATCAAAATCTAATGTATATTTCTATTTTGAAGTGCGGCCCTTGACTATTATTTAGAGGGCTGAGGTGGCACTCTGTACAAGTTGAGTTTGACATGCCTGGTCTAGACCTTCCGCTCGCAGATGACGGTGAGGTCAGCCTTATGCGCCGGCCGCCATTTACCACCAGGAAAATTCATGGTACTCATTTCTGTTAGGCATGCCGCACACCGGCATGCGTCGAGACATATAACAGTCAAGAAACGATGTCTACGTCATGACGCAAAGAAAGGAGCACAGTTGAAATGAATGAGATCATGAAAACCGCTGCACACCGGTATGAGTCATGATGCTGACGTCAGCTTCATGCTGATGAATCACGAATGAAGCAAGACTGCGTCTTCTGTCTCATGTCTTGATGCTTGACGCAGTTGGTGTGCGGCCGCCCTTAGAGACTGAGTCGACCACAGGGTCATAGTGCGGCTGGAAGGATTAGGTCTATTGAAAAATTCAATGACCTCATCGTGATTCAAACCCGCGACCTTCCGGCTTGTGCCTCAACCGACTACGCTACCGCGTGTCCCAAACAGCACAGTACCTCTTGTCTCTCAATTAAACCACTGATATGCTCTTGATGAATTTCATGTAAGACTTCATCTTGCTATGCAGGCACAAATTTTCTGTAAGAAACATTGTAATACACATGTACATATACACTTTTTACTTAGAATGACCGATAGTGTGACCTCCCAGAATATTGACCTTTCCTCCTGGCACACTCTGTATATCAATATATTACGATGTTGCATTCTGAAATATATTTTTGACATACTTTATGGTCTCATATTAAAAGATGATGTCATGTTCAGCTGCTTCAGAGCAGAGGCCATGAAGGACAGAAATGGAGTGGTAATATTTCCCCGTGAGGAAATTTTCCGCAACACCGGGCCTCATGAAGCATGGCTGAAGAAGAACGTTGTGCTCCCGACTGCGACACCACCTGCTGCCCGTCAACCTGGTTACTTTGCTTCCGACATGAAGCCATTGTTTCGAGTGTACAGACTTCTAGGGATTTTCCCAATTAATATGAAAGATTCAGGTAATATCGAACAGAGGGCCTGAAGGGAAAGCCAATGAACTACAGCCCTTCTCGAGAAGTTAATAATCGTTCAAATGGCGAAGAGATTTACAGAATTTTATGAAATTTTAAGGTTCACAAAACTTTGTTTTGTCCCTATCCAGAGCTAGATAGTTTCTTCCAGGTCCATTATTGTCCAGGTTATACCTTCAAAAGGTCCCTTCCCTTTAGGATTCTAGATTAAAGTTCTGTATTCAATTCTTACCGCCCCCACGCTTCGCCCATCTTATCCTTCCAGATTTTCCTACCATAATAGTATAGAGGATGTCCCAGGAATTCAATATTCTGGGAGCTCATAATATCGGTCATTCTTTCAAAAAAAATTGTATGTGTGCATGTGTTCAGTTCTGAACGGTTTCCGAGCTGTTTCACTGTTCACTGTACAGACGAGCAACACGCCATGCCCTCACACGAGTTGCAAAGTGCATTGATGTTGCCAGTGGAATTTTAGAAAATTTTATGCTAGGTAAACTGTTCCAACTTTGTCGCTTGAACCATAAATAGCTGTACAGAACTATAAGGTTTATTTTGGACTCTATCCATCGTCTGGTATATATAAGACAAAAACCCACAACGTTTCGGAGACTGGATCTCTCTCCGTCCTCAGGTAGATGGGGCAAGATAGACCTATTCAGTTGGGCCCGTTAGAAAGAGCTAGTCTCAATCATTACACTTATATATACTTGTCTTATATACCAGACGATCTATAGAGTCCAAAATAAATATTATAGTTCTCTAGAGCATACACCATCGTCAGAATCCTTTAAAGTCTAATGAATACCGGTATTAGAAACAGTACGTAATATCTCTTTCTTATTAACAGTTTTGGAACTGTACAGCGAAATAGCTCTATCTCGGAAACCGTTCGAAATAGGACACATGAACATATGCACTTATTGCTTACAATGACTGACACTATGACCTCCCAAATATTGACCTTTCCTTCTGGTACACCCTGTATAGTGAAGAATACCTCTTCATTCTTTGGTTTCTTATTAATTTTTTCTTCTTCTTAGGTTCAAGTATTCTCGTTAGCACCCTGTCAAACATGTGTCGTCTGCTTCTGCTTCTGCTTATGCCTTCTGGCTTATTCCGTCTTCACCTGAATCCATTTATCCATCTTGTACGTGTATTATGTATTCCTATATCTGTGTGTCTTTTCTCTCTCTAAACTTCAGAGTTTCTTTTGAATGCTCAACGAATGCACGAGTATCGCCATGATTTTTTTTCCAAGGGAAAGCAGCCCCTTCTCAAAGGGCCACATAATCTGCTCTCACAGTTTAATTCCCTTAGGGCTGTTTCTACTCATCCTCCTAAGTACTAGTACTTATGATAGAAGAATATTTTTAAAAAACTTTAAATTATTTTAATATTAGCATATTTCCTTAATTTTTTCGACGAATGTATTTGTTTTGTTGCTAGTGGGGTGGGACTAAGTCCCTTGTACTGCGGCCACTTCTGGCCCATTGTACCAGCCCCAGATGATAGGTGAAGGTGATTGTGGAGCATTTGGTGGAATGAAGATTGGCAGGGGAAACCGAAGTACGCGGAGAAAAACTGCCCCAGCGTTACTTTGTCTACCACAAATCCCACTTGACCAGACCCGGGATCGAACCCGGGCCGCCGCGGTGGGAAGCTAGCGACTAACCGCTTGAGCTATGGCGCGGCCTTCGAAGAATGTAAGTCGTCCAGCTATTGTCACATGCCACTTTGAATAAAGAGATCCCGCTGAGTATAACGAGGGCCACGTCAGCGTGTGCAGTGTTGTGTACAGCCTAGACAAGAGTTATGCTCCAGACATCCATATCTGCTGACTAATGAATACGTAATTACCACAATTTTTATATAAATGGATCTTAAACTTGTAGTTCAATATCCCCCTTTCAGGTAACAAAATCTCAGCCCCCCTTGATATGTGGCATAATGTTTTCTTTTCGAAAATTAGAAAAAGAATTAGTTTAACTTCAATTTGTGTTATTGAAATTCATCTTAAATCACTGAACAATATTATGTGTTGTAACAAAACGATGTAAATTGTTAATGTTTTTTTTTCGAAAATTAGAAAAAGAATTAGTTTAACTTCAATTTGTGTTATTGAAATTCATCTTAAATCACTGAACAATATTATGTGTTGTAACAAAACGATGTGATTTGTACAGCTCAAAATTAAAGTAACAATTCTGTGCACGCTTAGGGTGAAAATATTACAAAGACGACGGGCACTCGAGCCCCCCTCCCTCTTTGGATCCTTATACGTCCCATCGTTTGAAAACCGATGTTTTCTGAGATTATTCGCTTTCAATAATATCCAGATTCTTAGAATTACTGCATATAGTAGAAACTAGAAAACAAAACAACGTTTCGGAAACCGAATCTGTTTCCTTCTTCAGGTGAGTGGGGAGATACCTACTGTGTTGAGTAACTTAGAAAGAGCTAACCTCAATCACTGGACCTTATCTCTTTCTAAGAGACTAAATATAGGCGTCTCCTCCTTCACCTGAGGATGGAAACAGATCCAGTTTCCGAAATTTTATGTTTTCTAGTCTCTAGAATACCGAAAGATGGACCGTCTTCGGAAAACTGGTCATTCTGAGCGTCATACACTATCGTCAATATCCGTCTAATATCCGCATCGTTAAATGCAAAATAAATTAGTTTGTTGTTATTTTGGGAGGGCTGATCACTGATGTTATGCACACAATAATTCCCGGGATATTTTCCCCCTAGGCTATGCAGAGTTCCGGCTGCTCTGCCCCTTGATGCTGTACACGGTGTTCGTCCAAGCAAGCATGATGGTAGCTGCGGCCTTCTTAGCCAAAGACAGGCTGGAATATATTACAAAAGAAAATCCGAACTTCGGGCAAGTGCTGACGGAGGCCAGATATCTCGTGTCAGTTCTGTATATTTTCTTGTGGGCAGTTGCTAACTTGCCAGAATCTGGTATCAAAGCCCAATTCATCTCATCGTGGACTGATTACCAGGTAACAAAACTTTGTAAACTAAGAATTACGAATAAACAGCAAAGCTGTCTTTGTGCTTAATTAATTAATCACTATGCCTTGAAGATATATGGAGAAGTGTAGGTGAAATTCCACCATTCTTCACTTCGGCGATAGAAGGTGAGTAATCAGCTTTACGCCCCTGCCGCTTTACCCCTTGCAAAATCACCCCCCCCATACCCATTGGATAGGCCCCAGAGCTGGTCTAGACGCTGTGGAGAACAGAAATATATTTCCCCTGCTGGGAATCGAAACCGGCCGTCCGTAGCACGTAGCTATACCGACTGAGCTATCCGGGATCCTAAGAATTGTGAATATAATAAACATCTTAAATTAAATTGCCAAGAGGTTTAATGAAATATTTGACAATACTGTCACGTATTTAGGGGTGTGTCTATAGACGGGGTATGGATTGGTTATTGGATTTATTAAGACAACTCCTAATTACAAGTAATTATAGTGCTATGGCTGATCCACACACTTCACAAGTCACTAGCACACGCCAAGTCATCTCAGTCTTTTTTAGCTGTTTCCTGGCAACGGATTTATAACACAGCAACTATAAGAGTCTCACTGAATTACACAATCCAGATATTACACATACAGTCTTCTCTTCACAGCCGGAATTTCAACTCTCAACTAACTGCATCGTCCCCCAATTTTCTTCATTACAAACACAAAAATTAAAATTGTACCAAAATGGAAACGAAGTACATATTTTGCGATAAATTTCTTTAAAACTTTGTGACCGCTACGTGTTGACTTCATTTTCTGGTGGTAGAAGCGACTATAGTGTGGGGCGCATGCGTACCGGGATCTTCTCGCATAAGTTAGGGAGTGTGGTCTTGACCTTATTGCGAACTAGTGGGGTGGGACTAAGTCCCTTGTACTGCGGCCACTTCTGGCCTATTGTACCAGCCCCAGATGATAGGTGGAGCAGTTGGTGGAATGAAGATTGGCAGGGGAAACCGAAGTACTTGGAGAAAACTCGCCCCAGCGCCACTTTGCCTACCACAAATCCCACTTGACCAGATCCGGGATCGAACCCGAGCCGACGCCGTGGGAAGCCAGCGACTAACCGCTTGAGCTATGGCGCGGCCCTGGTCTTGACCTTACTATCATCTTGTGGAGCCTATGTTCGTTATTCTGTATGTTACCCAACAGGTTGTTTATTTGGAGTGAAGTGCCGATACGATAGAGTCTACTTGGTTCTAATTAGAGTATACTGTTGTGAAGACTGCATACTTTTGCATACATTTTGTGTGCCTCATTTATTTACGATTTTCCATGTGGCACTTGACACAAATACATTTATAAGTTTGTTTCAGATCCAATCAAAATACAATTTAATATTCTTTTAGGATAAAAATATATTTTTGTTTTGGTCTTCTGAGTTATGACATCAAACATTGAGCAGATATTTCGTACTGATCTTTGCTCTCAATTTCAGAGACAATATAAGGCTGCGGTAGGCAAGCCCCTTGATCTGAACTTGAGACAACAAATGAAAACAGAGGCTTTGTTCATAATTGTTCTCTCTTCTGTCGAAACGGCCTTCATGTTCTTCTCGCTGGACAAAATCAAACTCTGGTACACAATTCCAATCTCGTACTGCGTGCTCTCATGTGTGCTGAACACTGGCTTATGGAGAGGCACAGGACTGGCCCTGGTTACAGCGGCAAGAAGCCTCATAGGAGATTTGGAACAGGTGAGTGGAAAATGACAGAGGGAGAACAAACTATAGGCAGCCTGCCAATTGTGATCTGGCCACGTTCTAACCCTTTAAAAACTGCTAAAGTCAAAGTTACCGTATTTACGCATGTATAGGCCGCACATTTTTTGCCAAAAATTCAAGAGGAAAACTGGGGTGCGGCTTATATTCGAAATATTCGAAATCACACTTCATTTAAAAAAAATTATATTCATAATTAGTAATACAGAGTGTTCTACTTCTGAAATAATATTCCAAGAAAATTATTTTTTCTATAATTTCTGTCTGAATATTGTGCTGCGGCCTATACACGCACGCGGCCTATACATGCGTAAATACGGTATTTTCTGACCGACGGTCAATCGGCCAGTCTGTCTTGGTGTCAAGCACCCATTTGGTACCCAAGACCAGATTTTTATTACTGTGAGACAGTTGCGGGTTTGTTGAAGTGGAGCGCCTTCTCTGATGAGAGGACGGGTCTGTCGTTTACAATAGCTGCTGGTCCTCGCCAGCGGAGTTATTCGCCGGTCCAAGTCCCGCGGGATTCATTGCATTATTTTACTGCCTCCGATTCGAGACTTCCAATCTTCGAACCCAACACCCCGGGAGATTACAGACTGTGAGAACTATACCAGAGAGAAGTAGTAATGGGGGGGTGGGGTAGAGGGAGAGACTACATTGCCAAAACCATGTCATGACCATAGTAAGTAAGTAAGTAAATAAGGAAGGAAGTAGGTATAGTAAAGTACACCCTCCCTAACATCAGTTAGCTACAGGACACAATCCTGAGTCAGTTTAATCCAATTCATATTCTGTCCTCCATTTCTTTTTTCCTTGGCACTACAGCCCCAGTGGGCCTAGGCCTACCTCCACGGACTTTTCCGTTCACTTCGGTTTTTCTAAACCTTACACATTCGGTAGGACTCCTTGGCTGCGTGATCAGCTCGTCGCAAGGGTCCTCAATTTCCATAAAATTAAAAAAGCAGTGTAGTGAAGATTAAATTCTTAGATGTGACGCCATGAAGTCTCGTAGGAGTTCACCAACCTACTGTATATATCTTCAGAATCGAAAATAAGTCAAAGAAGTAGACCTTCCTGCTTTATACTTATTGGTTGCTGGGCTTACTATATTATCCTGATGAAGTAGTCAGTATATTCGTCCGAAACGTTGGTAAATTCCTACCAGACACTATATGACGTCACATCCCAGATGGTTAGTAGTATTCACAATCAACTTCCGGAATGATCTCAAATTCAAACAGGTTGATTTCATAATGGTATCCTCTTGATTTGCAGGTTCTAGGCATGTGTGAATTCGAATGCGCAGAAAAGATTGCAGAATACAGGATGTTATGGTTAAAACTGGGCAAGTTAACACAAGACCTAGGCAACTGCATGGGTTTTACATACGGAACACAGGTGAGTCTAAATTGTCCATGCAGTTGCGTCATACCTTCAGTAGCCAACCTTACGAAAGAAAAGTCCCTGTATGTTCAACGAGCTCCACG
>NW_019735563.1:188836-216896 GCF_002891405.2 Cryptotermes secundus | reverse complement strand
GTACGGTGGCCACTGATTGGCCTATTGTAGCTGCCACGGGTGATTATGATGATTGAGAATTTGGTGGAATGAAGATTGGCAGGGGAAACCGAAGTACTCGGAGAAAACCTGCCCCAGCGCCACTTTGTCCACCATAAATCCCACTTGGCCAGACTCGGGTTTGAACCCGGGCCGACGCGGTTGGAAGCTAGCGACTAACCGCTTGAGCTATGGCGCGCCCAACTCCACGGTTTACTAAGCATTATTCCCATCGCAATTCCAAAATAAATTTTACTAAATTTCTAATGATGACGTAACGAAGTACGTCATTGTCTGATGATGAATCGACCTGAAAGGGTGTTTTAGATGCACTTCTCGCTCGAAGATGGCATTAATACCATCACGTGTCCGGGGTTCCGTGACTAATAATAATGGGTTCTGGATTCTATAATTGGATATTGTCACTTCTTTACAATTATAATCAATTATAACAACTCAAAATCAGTGACTGCCTAAGATTTGCTCCGTTCTGGACTACGAGTGCCTTCTGTTCCACTGTGACTGATTTGGTTCTGATTTCTGAGTCGGCCATTTCTTCAGCCTCCGCTGTCCGCTGGTTAGCACTCCACAGCTGAACACTGAACTCTCTTACAAATGATTGAAATCTCTGAGGATCAAATCAATGAACTGAGTGCGAGTCTTATGTTACGACCGACGGCCAGTAGGCCAGTCTCTCTTGGTATAAAGCACCCATCTGGGGCTTACGACCAGATTTTTGTTACTGTCTGACAGTTGCAGGTTTGTTGATGTTGGGCGCCTTCTCTGATGATAAGATAGGTCTGTCTTTTGTTTATGCTGCTGTCCCTGGCCAGCACAGACTTTCTCGGGTCCGAGTCCCTTGGGACTCCTGACCATATTTTACTGTCTCAGATTTGAGACTTCCCTTTTCGTCTCCTCCTATGACTCGCAGGGTCACGGTGGAGGTATTCGACCCCGCCTCCACACGGGATAGAATCAACCAATGAATTCACGAACGATCTCTCTTTTACGTTATAACTCGGAGCGAAACGAAAAGATACCACCATCTCGAACAGTTCGTGTATTATTCTGTTAGTCTCTGTTTATCCGTGCCTAGTGACTTGCTAACCAATAACTTAGGTCATTCTACTGTTGACTACGTAACTTCGTGAACGTGTTTACTGAACCGTTGTCTAGCAATGGTCATATTCGTCACAATACGAATTATACCAGAGAATGCATTTGAAATATTTGAAGCATCAGCAGATTCTGTGGTATAATGTAAGAGCTCTAAAGGATTGTTCGTCATTAGTACTACTACTACTACTACTACTACTACTACTACTACTACTATTACTACTACTACTATTATACTACTACTACTACTAGAATTGATTCAATATGAACTATGAACTGTGAACCCTGGTGGAAACGTGAAAGCAGCAACAAAAGGATTGTGTTTCTCTGGCGCACAGGTGATTGGCTACTTCTTCGAGCAGGTTATGGCCGTGTTCGGACTCCTGGCCAATATGGAGGAGGGTTTTAGCAGCAGTAACATCGGTTTTGTGTCCGACGTCATTATATTTTCCTGGCTAATATTCGTCACGTGCAACACAGCTCAACGTGCAACAGATGAGGTAAGAAAATTCTGGAACAGTATCATTTTCTGTGATGTGAGACTATTTAATCAGATAGTTCACCGACGTTTCGGAAGAACATATCTCCACGTTTAGTGTCCAATATCTGCAAAGCAACATACAAGAATCAAGGAGTAAGCTTACAGCTACACTCCACTATATCCCAGAAGGCAGTATTGTTACATAGTATGTGTGTGACTATAGAAGGGGTTTGGATTGGTGAATAGATTTATTCCTTTTAATTCTTCTTCATAAGGCTAGACAGTTCCATTTCTTGAACGCTTTGACCTGCTCACCAATTTCCTTCCAACTATTTCTGTTATCCACTTATAAATTCCTACATCCTCTAGGTGTTCCCTTACGTCATCTTTCCCTCTGATCTTAGGTCGGCCTCTCTTTCTTATAGCGTGTGGCTGCCGGTCAACTCCTCATTAT
The DNA here is from genome assembly GCF_002891405.2 of Cryptotermes secundus. NCBI lineage: Eukaryota > Metazoa > Arthropoda > Insecta > Blattodea > Kalotermitidae > Cryptotermes > Cryptotermes secundus. The sequence goes on along the minus strand of NW_019735563.1, from coordinate 214,827 downwards.
GCAATTTTCTCCAACCTCCTGTCACTTCATCTCTCTTCGGTCTAAATATTCTCCTCAGCACCCTGTTCTCAAACACCCTCAGTCTGTGTTCCTCCCTTAAAGTCAGAGACCAAGTTTTCACTATTTCTTGAATTGAGCGTAACATTAAAAGAACTTTTAAATTGAGGACAGTAAAATTATTTCGGGCATGTACTGTCTTCGCTCGTTTGGAAACCTGGATCTTGGGTTCGAATCCCACTCAGGGCATGGATGTTTAGTTTGTGTGTGTGTGCGTTTTTCTGTATTTGTGTACAGGTAGAGGCCTTGCGACGAGCTGATCACCCGCCCAAGGAGTCCTACCGAATGTGTAAGATCTAGAAAACCGAAGTGAACGGAGAAGTTCATGGAGGTAGGCCTAGGCCCACTGGGGCTGTAGTGCCAAGGGGGAAAAAATGTTATTTCTCGTCTGCTAATTAATTTGTTTCACTTTCTCTTAAGGTAGGGAGACACGTGCAAGAGAGGCTTCAGGTTCTGTTCCACAAGTTCCCGAGACGATGTTCTGAAAGTAGACAAGAGGTAAATGTGTGTTCCATCCTGTTACATTTTCTTTGGTTATTCCAGCCCTAAATGAAAACGTTCGTCTTTCAACTTGCTGACTGCTTCACGTCGATTTCTTGCTTGCCTTGAACTATTTTTGTGTTCTGCATCTTCGTCACCCTGGGTTATGTAACTCTACAAGAATATTCGCGATCTCAGACCCTACTGAATGCACGCTGAATTTCTCGTAGTCTTCGCCAGCAAAATGATCCTCGGTCCCGCGAACTCACAACCATATTTTACTGTACTCTCTGACGGCTCTGGGGGTCTTCAAAGCACCGCTCATTTTCTCTTATGTTTCTATTTATAGAAAAAGATTTACGCGTAAGAATTATCATTGTTATTACGTAATTGCAGGTCACCATATTAACGAATTGTCGAACTTAACACGTATCTTCGTAAATTATTTGTAGACTTTTTCAGTGTATTGTGTCTATTTTGAGAGTATCAGAAATATTTGTATATGTATGTGTGAAGTATAGTATGCTATAGAAACGAGAAAGTTTATGATTGACTATTTATGAGTGTTATACTCAGAAGATAGCGTTAAACGTCGACCTCGACTCATCATTTGATAACACGTAGGGCTGGAAAAGAATGTGGGATAAAGCAGAGGAAGTTAATAGTAGGAAAGCTTATATAACGAAAGATGAAAATTTTCGCTTTATTTTCAGCGGCTGTTACACGCCTGCTCTTAATGTCATCTACCGTTCCCTTTACAGGTACGATATTTTTTGGAAGCGATTGCTGAAAATCCACCCCAAATCAACTTTTCAGGATTTGTTGTAGTGAACAGAGGCCTTCAAACGTCGGTAAGTCATTCCTTTCCGTATAGGTATTACGCGGAAAAAATGAAAAACAATATATACTATATTTATATATATAAAGCACTAAATACCTATAAATAATATATATATAATTTGCTCCATTGACCTGAGAACTATTTGCGTCTCTGATATTTACTCATCTAATCAAGAAATTTCCAGTACATTATGGCACCCAAAAGTTAATTGGTGTGTTTAAAAAGGGCCCGCCGCAGATCCCAATCCTGAGCCAGATGAATCCAGTCCACAACCTCCTATCCTGTATGGCTGTGAAACAGTTTGTTATTATTATCATCACGTGCTTCCTAGGTAACGCGATAAGAAAGATGCGTTTCAGATTATACACCAATGTTTATTGGACAATTATTTGTTTACAGTCACAAATATAATCATTCTCAGTAACGTCTTTCACGTCCCCCCTTCAATGGCTTATACATCGCTATTCTCGGTGGAGCCTTCGTTCTTGGGTCTTCCCTTGCCGCTCTTTGGAACTTCGTGCTCACTGCTCCCTATATAGGTTCGGCACCGACCACCCACAGAAAACACGTTGCTGCTTGGCAACGGATATCATGTATTGTTTTCAGACGTGTTCACCCTTACATTGCCTAGCAATGGACGCCTTATTGTTGCGCATTCGTTGCTGTGGGAACTCAACTCTGTCTCTGTTACTTAAGCACTTCCCTAGGCAACGATCTGTTTATATTTCCTTGTGTTGTTAGTTGTTGACCAGCAATGGACGTTCTACAGTCCGGCCTTCCTGGCAGCACATCACATTATTATCAACCTATACCGTATTTACGCATGTATAGGCCGCGTGCGTGTATAGGCCGCAGCACAATTTTCAGACAGAAATTATAGAAAAAATAATTTTCTTGGAATATTATTTCAGGAGTAGAACACCCTGTATTACTAATTATGAATATATTTTTTTTTAAATGAAGTGTGATTTCGAATATTTCGAATATAAGCCGCACCCCAGTTTTCCTCTTGAATTTTTGGCAAAAAATGTGCGGCCTATACATGCGTAAATACGGTAATTTATGCCTGGGTTTTCCCAGTTATCTCTTTCCTTCAGGTTTTCTTAGCAATAATTCATACGTACTTGTCTTCTTTGCTTGTTACAGTCCTCGCTCAATTCATTCCCTCTTCGTTTGCTTATCGTAATCTTCGGTGTGGAGCATACGTTATGAAGCTCCTCATTACACAGTTTTCTCCAATCTCATGTTACTTCTTCCATCTTGTACCCCCATATTTTCCTCAGTACGCTGTTCTAAAACACCCTCAGTCTGTGTTCCTACCTTAATGTAAGAGACCATGTTTCACTCTCATACAGAACCACAGACAATTTTATAATTAAGTTTTTATATACCTTCATTTAAATAATAATATCTAAAAATTAAGTTCTACATCACTGAAAGCCGGGATAGTGTAGTCGGCATAGAGACTGGCTACGGGTTGGATGAGAGAGGGGTCGGAGTTCGAGTCCAGATAGGATCAAGAATTTTCTTCTCCAATTTGTCCAAATTGACTCTGGGGCCAAACCAGCCTCATATTCAATGGGTACCGGGGGTTCTTCCCCTGCGGTAAAACGGCCGGGCATGAAGCTGACCACTCACTTCCATCTAGTGCCAAGGTTAAGAATGGTGGAGCTATACCTCTAGTCCTCCATACGTCTTCATGGCGTGGTGCTTAACTAATTAAACGTAGGTATATATTTACTTTTAACTTACATTACTAAACTGAAAACTAGGATGTTGTGTGTTTTTGCAAGTTCGTGAATTTTTTGTAACATTTTTTGTTTCAGCTTATGTCTGCGATGGTGACGTACCTAGTTATCCTCATTCAGTTCCAGATAAGCGTCGATTCAGCAGTTAATAAAAATGTAACAGGCGAGAAAAGAGAAAAATGAACTGTTGATATTGAAAGATATTTCTGAAGGGACCACAATATTTAAGTGTTGTTAAAAATCCTACACTCACCGTTTTATATTTTGGTATATGTATCTCATATTCAAATAGCACTAATCATTAACGCCCGTAACAATATTTTTATATTCTGAAATGTGACGCCGTGTAGTCCGACGTTTCTGCGTGACGTAGTGCCTACATCTTCATGGTCGGTAAATAATCTACGTAGGAAGTAGAAAGCAAGAAGCAAACAAAACACCCTCTGATTTTTTCGCTGTCTCATTTTTGTTGGTCACTTACTTGGCTTAATTTTTACCCTGATGATGGAAGCAATATATTCTTCTGAAACACTGATTAACTTTCAAACGGACTACATGGCGTCACATCCAAAAACATAGTAACATTCATATTAATCGCTGTGAGAACTTCATATTCAATACTTTCCAAGAACTATTGTAGAACGTTTAAAGTCTGTTTATAAATTGAAGGAAATTATTAATAAACTGAATTGATCTGAGAATTACCTGGTCGAGTGTTTACTCCTGCTTTGTGTTGTGGATGTTTCCAGTTCGAAGCTCGACAATAACACCGCTTAACCTGACTCAGTTTTTTCGCGGTTTTTCTCAGTACATCTATTCAAATTGAGGAAAAATCGTGAAATTACCCCATATACTTCAATCACTTTTCCAGTTCATTATTCATTATTCATTATTCATCCTATAATTTGTAGCTACAGCCCCAACAGTAGCTACAATCAGCTATTAAGAGCGTCCTTTAGTAGACAAAGTATGGGAACAGTGATAAGCGTTGCAACGATAAAGTTTGGTGGCAAACTAAGAAATATACAATGGTCGATATTAAAGGTCTCTGTTTTTTAAACTGACCGCCTCTGTGATCTAGTGGTCAGAATTTCTGGCTACAGATCCAGAGGTCCGGGTTCGATCCCCGGCGCTACCAGATTTTCTGAGAAGTAGCGGACCCACTCAGCCTCGTGATGATAATTGCGAAGCTATTTCAAGGAAATAGCGGCTCCGGTCAAGAAAGCAGAGATTAACGACTGTGGGGATTCTTTGCGCCGACCACGCGACACCCTCTATCAGCTAAAGTTGGCACTAACTTCGCCGACAAACGGCGGTCGCTCGGTCGGTATAGTTCGCTTGCGGACTACAGGCCACGGAAATTTTCACGCTGTGTTCAGTGAAACACTGGAGTTCGGTGAGATATCAATATTAGAGTCAATTTTACCGACCACACAACATGTTTTTATTATTATTGCACTACATGTTTCGACCTCAAGAGGTCATCCTCAGGTGTACGAACACAGCTGTATAATTACACGCAATCACATTATTATACAGCTGTGTACGTACACCTGAGGATGACCTCTTGAGGTCGAAACATGTTGTGTAATAATAATAAAAACATGTTGTGTGGTCGGTAAAATTGACTCTAATATTGATTAAATACACAACAGAATGCAAGAAACAATTAAATTTCGGTGAGATATCTTCGGGAATAAATACAATTAATCTCGACAAATTAATCCGAAAGTACGTTCTGTTGTGAAAGTGGCATCTTAAACTTGGGCTAATGTCGAAGAGCGTAGAAAATAACAATTGGAGCTTATGAGAGGGTTATGCTGTCTGTCCCCCAGTTATACTTTGAAATTTTGTACGGGATTAGATCACAAATATAGCTACACAAATATGGCGTTAGTGCGAAACTTTTGAAGTTATATTCGACAAATACAATGCAGGCAAAATAAGTAGTAAAAAGATATTACGAAAATAAAACAGAATATCAGTAATAATAATTCTGAAAAACGAATATAGAGTTTATAAGTGCTACGAAGGTCTTTGTTAGTTGGTCCAGTAATGACACCACAGAAAGAAAATTCACAAGTGCTAATGTTATTAATTACATGGACGTTTCGACGACAATATTACATGTTCTGCATAAGAACTGGTATTCAGTCTTTGTGAGCTGTTGCCGTTAGGACTTGGAAAATTAGGCAGAGGATAGTTCGGAACCCAGAGGAAGGGAAACGTCCGACGTTGGAAAGCGCTACCAAGCAACGGCAGTGAAGACTGTGACTGTGGACTGTCATATAGTGAACTGCAAAATATAGTCGCGCTGTATCAAAGATTCCAGTAAATCTGGTCATCGATTGAAAATCCGTTCTATAATCACATCAGATTATGTTACAATATTATTTAGAAGAAATTCAGTCTTCAAAGGGTTAAGCCCCATCGGTTGAGAAACGCTTTCCTGGAACCGCTGCTTCGTGCTTTGGAAGCAAGTAAAGAAATGGCTTTCGCGATGTTATCATTTTATTCATTAAATATTAAAGTTAGCTGTTGTTGTCGACGATTTCCACTTAATGTGAGTGTTATTTGACATTGTTTATATCCACACAACACAATGAAGTTGACATGAAATGTTACGCAATGTTTCGCCGTGGAGCCAATGTATCAATTAATCGCAAAACAATAAAAAAAAAGGATCATATAATGTAACGGGGTGAGTTCAGAATGTCACTTCAATGACAAACGAATGCTGAACACAATTTACATTTCTGAATGGAGGTAAGTACTTCATTTTATCTATAATTTATAACAATTATTTGGAGAAATTTTCTAAGTTCATATTTGTTTCCACATAGACAACCTCTTAAATCATGTTTTACACTTAAAAGGAACACAAAAAATAAATAAACACATTAATATGTATATTATTAACCGTACAAGCGCCAAATCTAAAAGAAAAAAAATAAAAAAATAAAGAAATTGTACTATTTGAAATTACACGACATCTGTTGGCATTTTATGTGAACTAGATGATGAGGAAACACTTGGAGGCACTATCTGTACACATATTTGAAGTACTGTTGTACTTTCGTATGTTATAAATCCAGAAAAGGTAAGTATCTCTGACAATATAAAATGCCTGGTTGCACTGTCGGAATTGAAAGATGGATCTTCAAGAGTTCAGAGGTACAGGACCTGGGAATTTAAAACTTCTATAAATTGCAATCCAAAACGTTATATCCTAAGGCTAAATATACAAATAAAACCATCAGTTAAAACACGCATAACCCCAAAATAACACAATTTTACTTTTGAATTAAAACATTCCGTGCCCAAATAAGGGTGCTTGTGACAACCACCCGAGAGATGATGCAGATATATAAATAGCTATATATGTACACGTTATTTATAACCTCAACAATCACCGTCAGCAGTGCCATCTTTTATCGGACTCTTCATTTAGCCTCTTGATAGGATCCAGCGCCGGTCGGGACCTTACGGAGAAGAAAGAAAATTATTTCCCCTATCGGGAATCGATACCCCGACTCATCCGTCACCCATTGCGTCTTCTGTTTGCTATGCCGACCAAGGTATTTATCCGTTGTCCTGTTTTTGTTTAAAACACATAACGTTTCGGAAACTGGAATCTGTCTCCGTTTCCGGACCTAGTCCAGAGATATGTTCCACTTGAAGACGGAGACAGAATGCAGTCTCCAAAGGCTGTGTTATTTAAATAAAAACATAACGACGGATACTGATATACTGGGGTTTCGGACTTTATCCATCGTCCTGGTTTTTAAGATAACTAATAAAAACACGATGTTTCGGAAACTGGATCTGTTTCCGTCCTCAGGCGAAGGAAAACACCTATTCTGTTGGGTCCGTTAGAAAGAGCTAGCCTCAATCATTGGGTCCCGTGAGGACGGAAACAGATCCAGTTTCCGAAACGTCGTGTTTTTATTAGTTATTTTAAAAACCAGGACGATGGATAAAGTAAGAAAAAACCCCCAATATATCAGTGTGTTATACACCATCGTCAGAATCCTATAGTAATAACGACGGATAATGTCCAGAAACACAGTAACTGTACGTTTAAGACCAACGAACACTTATTATACTACAACTTAAGTATCGAAATGCACTCTTTTAAAAAGTTGCATAAATTTCAGAGAACAATGGAGTATCCCGATCAAGCACGTGGTTTTCCCAGGTACCGTCCACCAGGGCAGACAACCGAAGTGTTCTACGTGCCACTGGCTGTAAGGACGCCACGTCACAGAGCGTCATGTCCGTCGGAATGGAAAGCCGAAAATGATGCCCTCACACTGTACGAAGAAATGAAACCTGTTATGATTGTACTCAGAGTACTTGGAGTCTTGCCCTACGGCGTGACTTCAACAGGTAATAACAAAGATACGAGTACGACTCTTGAGATAAATTTAACACCTAACTACAGGCAATGCAAACCGCTCTATCCATCTGTTCCACGAATTTAACTACACACCCTTTCTCATATTTCTTTCATAGTCTATATATTAAGTAAAAAGTAAAGTAAAGTTATCGCTGTAACAGGACGTGGAGGCCCATAGGGTTGTGAGACGTCGAGGCTCCCACATTTTCTAGGTAATCGGCTCACAGATGGCGGCGAGATAAGCTAAAGTTATCCCTGTAAAACGCCCTGGGGGCCCATAGGGTTGTGAGACGTCGAGGCTCCCACATTTTCTAGACAATCGGCTCACAGATAGCCGTGAGATAAGGTAAAGCTATCCCTGTAACATGTCGTGGAGGCCCATAGGGTTGTGAGACGTTGTGTGAAGCTGAGATCAGCTTCTGCCAGTTTCTTCCTCTGTTTACAAGTCTATCCTGAAGATGGAGGCAATATATTGTTGCAAGAGGTCGGGCTATCTCCAAGCTACACGGAGTTACAACCCACAAGGCCGTACAATTCATAATCACGGCCTTGAGAAACTCAAATCGAAAACACGTTTTACAGTGCATGGAAAATTACTTTTTTTTTTTTATTGCTAGTGGGGTGGGACTAACCAGCCCCAGATGATAGGTGAGGGTGATTGTGGAGCAATTGGTGGAATGAAGATTGGCAGGGGAAACCGAAGTACTCGGAGAAAACCTACCCCAGCGCCATTTTGTCCACCACAAATCCCACTAGACCTAACCCGGGCCGCCGCGGTGGGAAGCCAGCGACTAACCGCTTGAGCTATGGCGCGGCCATGGAAAATTACTTGATAAGTGTTTCTTTCAATAGCCACAAGAGTGCTCTCTCTGTTGCAGGTGACGTGTACTTCAAATGGCTCTCTGTAGCCATGTTTTATTCATTTGTACTCATCAGCACGGTTACCGCACTCGTTGGATTCAATCTGGTAGAGAGAATCAATATGGACTCGACTACCGTTTATACTTTTGCAGACAAAACAATTGAATATGCAGGAAGACTGTTCATCTCGTCCGTATTTATTATACCGATATGCCACTGGCTGGAGACAGGCAAGAAAATAAAGTTCCTCAATACGTGGACACAGCTGCAGGTATGGACGCTCTTTTCGAAGTAGAGTCACAGATATAAGACAAAGTGTTTTTCTACTCTGCTGGATTTGAAGTTCTCATAAACGTGAATACCAACATTAGGGTAAAGTCACCATATTTCGGGTAGCGTGGTTTCTCAGGAGGTAAGGTCAGCACTGCGGTGGTGGCCACAGGACCTTACACTTCCTGCTCAACGAATTCCTCACCCGGAGGAGACTGAACTCGGTACTGCTTGCTACCATTCAGTACAGAACATTTTGTCTTCTCGTTTTGCTGTCCAAAAACATAAAAATTAGAACATGCAAACCTATAATTTTGCCTGTGGTTCTGTATGGGTGTGAAACTTTGTCTCTGACATTGCGGGAGGAACACAGACTGAGGGTGTTTGAGGAGAATATTTGGACCGAAGAGAGATGAAGTGACAGGAGGTTGGAGAAAACTGCATAATGAGGAGCTTCATAACTTGTACTCTTCTCTGAGTATAATTAGAATGATCAAATCAAGGAGGATGAGATGGGCAGGGTATGTAGCACGAATGGGGGAGAAGAGGAATGCATATAGAATACTGGTGGGAAAGGCAGAAGGAAATAGACCTCTAGGAAGATCAAGGCGTAAGTGGGTGGACAATATTAAAATGGGTCTTAGAGAGATGGGATAGGATGGTATGGATTGGATTGATCTGGCTCAGGACAGGGATCAGTAGAGTGCTCTTGTGAACACGGTAATGAATCTTCGGGTTCCATGAAATGCGGGGAATGTCTTGAGTTGCTGCAGAATTGGCGGCTCCTCAAGAAGGACTCAACTCAATGAAGTTAGTTAGTTGGGAGCCGTGCCACAGCTGAGGCGGTTAGCCTCCGGCTTCCCACCGCGGCGGCCCCGGTTCGAGCCCGGGTTAAATCATGTGGGATTTGTGGTGGACAAAGTGGCGCTGGGGCACGTTTTCTCCGAGTACTTCGTTTACACCTGCCAATCTTCATTCCACCAACTGCTCCACAATCACTCTCACCTATCATCTGGGTCTGGTACAATAGGCCAAACAGTGGCCGCACCACCAAATGGACTCACTCTCACCCCATGAGAAAAAAAAATATTTATGTGATCCGTGTCGTAACAAAGGAAAATTGGCGATTTGTTCTACCTAGTGCTACTTGTAACAATTTACAAAATAAGTACAATATATTTTTTATCATTTAACACAAGAAAATATTACGACATAATAAGACGCAAACGGTAGCCGAGCGGTCTAAGGCATGTACTGTCTTCTCTCGCACGGAAGCCGGGATCGTGGGTTCGAATCCCACTCAGGGCATGGATGTTTAGTTTGTGTGTGTGCGTTTCTCTGTGTTTGTGTACAGGTAGAGGCCTTGCGACGAGCTGATCACCCGCCCAAGGAGTCATACCGTATGTGTAAGATCTAGAAAAACCAACGGAGAAGTTCATGGAGGTAGGCCTAGGCCCTCTGGGGTTGTAGTGCCAAGGGGGGAAAATAAGACGCGAAGAAGAATTATTTACTTGCATTTTGTCTTTATTTCAGGCGGAATACAGGCTCATGTCAGGGAGGCAACTGCGTCTTGGTGTACGGGGGAAAGTTATTTTGATTCTTCCTATCAGTGCTGTGCTGGTAGCGGCTTTAACCATGATGGCGTATCAGAGGGGCTTTGTCGCACAATGGTGGCACATCATCGGCATTGCATTTGCGTCCTCTATGTCCGTTATTCTGCCTTTTATCTGGGTGATCACTTGCTCCGTAATCATCAAAGTTGCTACTGCTCTAGCAGATGACATGGAACAAGTAAGAAAGTAAAGAAAATAAATATGTTACATGATATGAGCAAATATTGTCTGGGGCACGCGGTAGCGTAGTTCGTTGAGGCACTGTACTACAATCCGGAAGGCCGCGGCTTCGATTCCAGATTTCATTGGATATTTTCAATTTACCTAATACTTCCAGCCGCATTATGACCCTGGGTTCGAATCAGTCTCTAACAGAAATGAGTACCAGGGATCTTCCTGGGGGCTAAAAGGAGGCCGGCGTGTAAGTCTGACAACCTCACCGCCAACTCTAAGCCGATTATCTAGAAAATGTGGGAGCGTCGACGTCTCACAGCCCTATGGGCCTCCACTGCCTGTTACAGGGATAATTTTACTTTTTACCTGCTACTGTCTGTTAGAAATTTAAAGACAGCAATATAATTACTCCTTGTTCTAGGCTGAATAGAAAACTAAGGAAGTAGAACTGCTTAATCTTACAATTTAAATTTTAGCTGCTGAAATCTGATGATGTGCTCTCTTGAATTTCAGCACTTCTCGTCACGAGGCTCCGCGAGGGGCATCAAGATCTCCACTTACAGGACTTTCTGGTTGCACCTGCGCCAGCTCACGCAAGATCTTGGCAACGCCACTGGCTTCACTTACGGCAGCCATACTCTCCTCTTCTGCACAATCAGTGTTCTTGTCACTTACGGCTTTATAGTCGAATTGAAGGACAATTTCAACTTTGTTTTCTTTGCCGCATCTCTGCTCTTTCAAGCTATCATTTATTCTGAGTGTGACTGCGCGCAGAACGCAGCTAACCAGGTACGTTCATATACCCAGCTACCTTGGGTTCAGAGAAACTCCCACATTTTGGAGGAAAGTAATCCTTCATCTTGCTGTCTGTTTCTGATGCGTTTCTGCGTAGTTTACTCTTCGACCATAAAAATGGTGGCGGAATATTCTTCTGAAACGTCGGACCTTTTTCAGGACTTTACAACGTTACAGCCCAGAAGATTGTACTCTTCACAGAGACAGCTGTGACCCTCAAACCCAGTACATCATCTTACTTACTTACTTAAGGAGCTGAGCCCTTCTTGAGAAGAAGCCAAACCTGCAGCTACTCAAGAATTTCCCTGCATTTTATGGAACCTGAAGGTTCATTACCGTGTTCACAAGAATCTTCCACTGGTCACTATCCTGAGCCAGATCGATCCAATCCATGGGTCGCGCTATAGCTCAAGCGGTTCGCGGCTGGCTTCCCCCCGCGGCGGCCCGGGTTCCATCCCGGGTCTGGTCAAGTGGGATTTGTGGTGGACAAAGTGGTGCTGGGGCAGGTTTTCTCCGAATACTTCGGTTTCCCCTGCCAATCTTCATTCCACGAATTGCTCCACAATCACCCTCACCTATCATCTGGGGCTGGTACAATAGGCCAGAAGTAGCCGCAGTACAAGGGACTTAGACCCACCCCACTAGCAATAAAAAAATCTAATCCATATCAGGAAAGGTAATGAACCTTCGGGTCCCATAAAATGCTGTGGAGTTCTTGATTAGCTGCAGAATCGGCGGCTCCTCAAGAAGGGTTCAATTCCTTGAAGTGAGTTAGTTAGTTAGTTAGTTAGGGTTAAAAGAAGGACATTACATTAGCTGATGAATATTTAGAAAACTATTATGAGACCAGGAATGATGGAAAATTCAATATTTTTACATAATTTGTATAAAATTTGCAGGTAGGCGCCAAATTTTCGGAACGCCTTCAAGCTATAACGAATAACATGCCAGTCACATGCTGTGAGGGAGTACACGAGGTGAGTACAATATCGCACCTCGGATTTACGGTTCAGTGATTTCCCCCCCCCAAATGGTCGTAACTAGAGCTCATTATAACATGGAACCTACAAGGTCATGTTCCGGGAAGTCAAGGTTCAGACCTGTTTATCAGTATCTGACCTCGTATTAAACTACAGTTCTATTTGGAAGGAAGCCGTCATGGGCTAATTGGGGTAATACCCGGTATCTGGCTGCTGTGTCTGAGGAAAATCACGTAGAACCTGAGTAAGTATAGCTGGCGTCTCAGTCGAAAGACCTTCATACGTAATATGAGTTCAGAGCCAGTTACTCTAACTCGGTCGGTAATATTTTCTGTCTATTTGATTTGTTAACAAAAGCATACGTGCAAAACAACTGCAATCGATTCTGTAAGCAAATGCGCCAGAAGCCATTCATCGTGCAGATGGATATGGAGACACTATAGACAAGAAAACAATAGGTTCAGAAACAAGAAGCAATATAATAAATAAAACCATAGACTCTAAGTCAAATGACTTTGGTAATAATCTATGAGATCACACGGTGTCACAACACAGACGAGACTAAAGATGACTGGTTATGCGCTGAGACCGCGTATTTGGAAGACGCGCGAAAAGAGGCAAGCACTGAGCCTAATACAGAAGGAACAGGAAACGGGTTGAGTGAATCAACATGGTGGAACGGGACAGAGAAACTGCGCGCGCAGCTCACTGCACATGCGCACCTAGTTCCATCGTCGCAACTGATTGATGCGCTTCGCGACGTTGACACAAAAAAACAGTGAATACAAGGAAAGGTGGGTAACGAAAGCTCATACAGCGAGATTTACTTTGTACTGTTCGTAGCCACAGCAGTTAGAGCCTCAACTCACGCAAGCAATTCTGTGTTCCAGATGAGAAATTTCTTGGCACTAGTTCGAAGGAACCCCCCAGTAATAAGTTACTGTGGATTTGTGAACGTCAACAGAGCATTAATGACGTCCGTAAGTATTCGTGTTCGTCTGTTTGTTAAAGCCATGTTACATTTAATCATAACGACTCTTAACGTTCCAGACTGTGAGCTAACGCATTTTTTGACCTGCATATCCCATTTTATTACCGCACTGAAGTAGTTTATATAGATACTCCTTTGTGGTCTATCGATCAGAGCTCCTGGCTACATATCCAGAGGTCCCGGGTTCGATTCCCGGCGCTAACAGATTTTCTGAGAAGTAGTGGGTCTGGAACGGGGTCCACTCAGCCTCGTGAGGATAACTGAGGAGTTATTTCAAGGAAATAGCAGCTCCGGCCTAGAAAACCTAGATTAACGGCCGTGGGGATCCGTTGTGCTGACCACGCAACACTCTCTATCCGCAAAAGTTGGCACTAACTTCGCCGAAAAGAGGCGGTTGCTCGGTCGGTATAGTTCTCTTGTGGACTATAAGCCAGTGAATTTAGTTTTTAGTTAGAAACTAGATTATGAACCGGATAATAGAGGAATGGGAATTCGATTCCCGGCAAGAGGAAGAGATATTTCTCTCCTCTACAGCATTGAGACTCACTCTGAGGCCCATCAAGTCTCCTCTCCTATGGATACCGGGGGTTATATCCTCGAAGTTAAAGGAGTCGTCGCTATGAAGCTGACTACTTCCATCCACTGTCTCGGTTTAGAATCAGTGGAGCCATACCTCCACTCTCCTTTACGATATCTCGGGCTGATGCTCAGTTAAGCGGAGGGACAACTTTATGTACTGAACTACGTGTATATCACCGCTGAATGAAAGGTTTTGAGAGATTTGTTGATAAGTTTCATATTCCGTGTGCTTTGTAGAATATAACGACAAATGAACGGGAGATGTAAATGTAAAAGTAAATACGTGTATGTCTATGTGCTTAACTACGCACACCCTTATGATGACGTATGGGGGGAGTTGAGGCTGCCACGAAGGCAAGTCTGTGATTAACTGCCTGGGTTGTCACTGGCATGATAAGCAGCGCAGGGGGAAATTCCGCAGTAATTTCGCCTTTAAGATAGAAACAGTAAAGATACCCGAAACGTTGGTAATACAATCTCCATTTAGAAAGTTTCATCACTCTCATAAAGTTGTCTATGTGCTTAACTACGTACACCCTTATGATGGCGTATGGGGGAGTGGATGTATAGATCCATGTTTTCTTGACTTCGGTATTAATTGGAGGTGAGTGGTGAGCTTCACGCCCCGGCCGATTTACCCCCGGGGAAAGAGCCCGCTATACCCATTAAATAGGAGACTGGGTGGGTCCTGATGCGGTCTGGACGACGTGGAGAAAAGAAAATTCTTGACCCTACCGGGACTAGAATTCCGACCCTTCGGTCATCCAGCCTGTAGCTATCCCGGCAAGTGTCATAATTCAGAATCAGAGTCTAAATTAACCTTTTTTTGTTCTTCATTTGTTTTCAGTACTTTTCAACCACATTGACGTACCTGGCAGTCCTAATGCAGTTCCAGGTGAGTCAGAGGTCTCCAGAAGAGAAAAGATATTGCGCCTAGCACTTCCATCCTCAACGCTGTTAAAATACAAAAGATCCTCCTTGTAACGCGGATGTCACGAGACAGCTGAAGTGCCCACTTCACGAGCTACTGGCGAGATAAATGAAATTTACTGGTACATTTACCTGATAACAGGTTCCCTGTTATTATGCAGTGGCTAACATACTTTATACCTGAAATTTTATGTACATTTCAGATTGTGGCTGAGGTGCTCGTTAAATATGAAAGGGAAATTTATCCCTCTTCGCTGCTTGGAAACCGGGATCGTGGGTTCGAATCCCACTCAGGGCATGGATGTTTAGTTTGTGTGTGTATGTTTTTCTGTGTTTGTGTACAGGTAGAGGCCTTGCGACGAGCTGATCACCCGCCCAAGGAGTCCTACCGAATGTGTAAGATCTAGAAAAAACGAAGTGAACGGAGAAGTTCATGGAGGTAGGCCTAGGCCCACTGGGGCTGTAGTGCCAAGGAAAAAAATTATCCTTGTTCTTAACTAATTAAGCACTACACCATGAAAGCGTATGGGGGAGTGGATGTATAGATCCAAATGTTCAATGTATCCTGATTACTGTCTGCTATAGTTCTATGTTACAGAGTATATTCTTTGTATGTAATATATAATCACCGTTTCGCGTTATGTATAATTTATTATAATATAAATATATTCGTTTGTAAACACGTAAGATAATAGAAGTGACTGCAGGACTTGTTGCTTCTGCATTCAATACACACAATGTGAAACTCTAATAACAACTTAGTTTTAAATTTAGTCTTCCTTAAACAACGTCAGAATCTTTCAAATCGAATTGTCATTTGGCTTCCGCTGTAAAATAGAGATGTTGTGTTTAATTTATGAATAGCCACACAACCAAACATCATCACTGAAATGCAGAGTACACGAAACGGGTAAGTACAGACATCTTTATTTGGTATTTTAGCCTATATTAGATGTTACAGATGGGTGTGAAACTTGGTCTCTGACATTACGGGAGGAACATAGACTGAGGGTGTTGGAGAACAGGGTGCTGAGGAGAATATTTGGACCGAAGAGAGATGAAGTGACAGGAGGTTGGAGAAAACTGCATAATGAGGAGCTTCATAACTTGTACTCTTCTCCAAGTATAATTAGAATGATCAAGTCAAGGAGGATGAGATGGGCAGGGCATGAAGCACGAATGGGGACGAAGACGAATGAATATAAAATACTGGTTTGAAAGCCAGAAGGAAGGAGACCACTGGGAAGAACAAGACGTGCGTGGATGTGTAATATTAAGATAGATGTTATGGACATAGGATGGAGCGGTGTGGACTGGATTGAGATAGGTTCCATAAAATGTCGGGAAGTTCTTGAGTAGCTGCACAACTGGCAGCTTCTCCAGGAAGTTGATTTACTAGACTGTTACATTCGGTTGTGAGTGCACCTGTTCGCGCGGCAGCCAACTGCCTCAATACGAAGTAGTGTTTCCCTTCGCTCTAATGAGTATGCAAAGCATTGAGTATATACACTTATTGAATTCTGCACGGTAAGTTTGCAGGGGTGAAGGCAAGTAAACAAAATACCCGAGACAACAGATGTAACCCTTGCGAAACATCTCTGAGGGTACGTAGTACCTTGAGCTGCCACTTTTCCGGAAGGCAAAACCTATGTACCGACGTCATATCCGTTATAACGGATTTGGTTTCCACAATATGCTGAAAACGGACTGCGGGGTGGAAGACATTTTTTAGCCTGTCAGTTTCATCACCCCTACATCCGCCCCACCATATTAACCTGTTCCTTGAGACTTATCTGTGGATAGAGCCCTCAGTAGCAATCGGACAGGAGGCTGGGTGGGCCCTAGAGGCGGTCTGGACTCTATGGAGAACATAAGATTAATTTTCCATGCATTGAATCGAACCACAATTCCTCGTTGGTTCACCCCCTAGCCTAATCCTTATATGCCCTCCTTAGACACCCTATGAGGAATGGAAGTTATGCAATTTAATACAGAAGTAACAGATGTATGACAATCAGAAGTATAATCTTCTTCGATGTCCTACTGCTTCCATCTTCATGGTGGAAAAATATGAGGTACACTCCTACCCTGAAGATGGAGACAAGAAATTCCTTCGAAACCTCTATATCTACGTAACGGACTCTTTTAGACGTCACATCAATCTTAATATTCAGCCCCTTACTTACTTACTTAATCATGGAGCTGAGCCCTTCTTGAGGAGCCGCCAATTCTGCAGCTACTCAAGAATTTCCCAGCATTTTATGGAGCCCGAAGGTTCATTACTGAGTTCACAAGAGCCCTCCACTGGTCCCTATCCTCAGCTAGAGAAATCCAATCCATATCATCCCACCCTCTCTCTCTCTAAGATCCTTTTTAATATTGTCCACCCACCTACGCCTTGGTCTTCCCAGTGGTCTCTTTCCTTCTGGCTTTCCCTCCAGTATTTTACATGCATTCCTCTTCTCTCCAATTCGTGCTACATGCCCTGCCCACCTCATCCTCCTTGACTTGATCATTCTAATTATATATTCAGCCTCTTAGAGCTCAAAATGTGATATTAAGTAATTATTTCAGTAAAACTTACTCGAGTGTTACCTGTAAATTCATATTATCTTGGGACAAATCCTTTGTTGACGTATTAACGCTCTTTATTTTAAGTGTAACACACAAGCACCAAATACGAGAGCAAGTAGCCGTTACCTGGCACCGGTTCTTTATGTTTGGTCATTAGAAGCTTGAAATTTAACCAACAGATGTCGTGACGGGCGGCTTTATCTAGAACTACTGTAGATTCATGCATATTGACTTTTATTTTACAGTCAGTAACGATGTAGAGTCCATAAACAATTATAATTGGATGGAATACCAAAGTAATTAATTTCATAATAGAGCACACATAAATATAATCACTCGATCGAGACGCTTACGTGTAGCTGCATGCAGCCGAGTCCTTATTGACACTGCAGTAATTTCTGTTACTTAGGTAATTACTAGCATTTTATGGAACAGTCCGCTAATGGTCTCTATTCTGAGCCAGATAAATCCAATGCGCACCCCCCATTCTTACTTCTTTAAGATCGATTTTCATGTGACCCGATCTACGTCTTGGTCTTCCAAGTGTTCTCTTTCCTTCAATGTTTCCTTCCAGGGCTTATTGCTCACGTTCCTTTTCTCCCTTGCATGCTGTATGCCCTGTCTCTCATTCTCCTACATTAAATTGTTATTACAATATTTGGCGAATAGCAAAATTATCAAACTCTTCATTACGCAGTTTTCTCCAACCTCCTGTCACTTCATCCCTCTTCGGTCCAGATATTCTCCTCAACACCCTGTTCTCAGACACCCTCAGTCGATGTTCCTTCCTCATTAATAATCGGGATTACTGAGAGTCAGTTCTGTAAGGGAGTCCATGAAGAGAGGACTTAAAGCGGAGGCAGAGGAATAACCATTGTTGAAACCGTTACCAGGAAATGTCTACTAACAGACGACACTGGACTCTAGTGAACTGTAAAGAGTGGAAATCAGCGATAGAGTTACAGTTATTTGTAGTTACAGTCTGTAAGTGGTCAGTAAGTCTATTCACTAATCGATACCCCGTCTATAGTCACAAAAGTGACAGTACTATGAGGTTGCGTATACAAGTTATGACGTAACATAATTCGTAGCGTGGAATCTGAGTAGTTAAGACCAGATCACAGTGCTTATCGCTTGTTCCCTCGAAATGGAGGCCCCATTTGAAGCCAAATTTCGGTGTGAGAATAATGAACACAGTGACCTTGAGGGGACAATACAGAGTTCATCCATACCGGAACGATCCAATATTGCTCAAACTTGAGATAGAAGGAAGCGGAGAAGAGAAAGAAGGATAGAAGAGGTAGAAGGTGAAAAGAAAGAAGGGGTAAGATGATGTTGGACTTGGAAGAGAACCGGAGAAGAGAGGAAGAATAAGGGAATGAGAACAATTTAAAATAGACGGAAAAGAACAGGAGGAAAAAGGAAGAAAGAACTAGGAGAACAAGAAAGGGAGAAGAATTATAAAAGATAAGTGAGCAGAAGCTGGAAGAGAAAAGTGATAAGAAGAATTACAAATACGATGAAAATTAGGAAGAGAAATTGAAAGCTCCATCCTGACATTTTCGGTCTGAGCCTTCTGAACCGTTAAAGAGCGCCAAGTTAACGGGAAATAATTCTAATAATTGTTTCAACGCTTCATCTGCATCAAACACCTCAGCCCAGCAAATTAAACTGCCCTTAATGAGCGCCGTTTTCTTTCAGAGAACTTGTAATTATTTCCCATGGGAGTAATTAATTAATCATGCGTTTCAAACCGCGGCCCGACTTGCTGAAGCCTTGTCAGCAGATGCAACGGGCATTGTCCTGCATTCAACAGTACAATGACTGTCTGGGGGCCAGGCAGTCACTCTCTGAAGATATTTTAAGAAACTTCATGTTACACGTAAAAACACTGAGTGGAAACATAGTTATGTATATATATGCTTAAGCAACGCGCCACGAACATGTGTGGGGACGTGGAGGTATTGCTTCAAGTCTTCTTAACCTCGAAATTGATGGAGGTAAGCAAAAGGTAAAGTCTATGCTTAATTAATGAAACAACATGTCATGAAAACACACGCGGGATGCAGGTATTTCTTTTTCCTTTTGCGCTACAGCCCCAATTTTGGCCGTGGCCTACCTCCATGAAACTCTCCGTTTTAATTCGGTTTACAAGATTTTAGACATTCGGTGGGACTCCTTGGGCGGGTGATCAGCTCGTCGCAAGGCCTCTACCTGTACTTACAGGCACAAACACTGAACATCCATGCCCTGAGTAGGATTCGAACACACCATCCCGACTTCCGAGCGAGTGAAGACAGTTCATGCCTCAGACTGGTCAGCTACGGTTACCGGCTGGAGTGGAGGTATAGCTCCATCTTTCTTAATCTAGGCAGTTGACGGAGTTGGATGGTCAGCTTCACGCTCCTCCTGCTTTACCCACATCGGTACACATCGGATTATCGATCCTTACAGAAATATAATCGTCAGGAAATTTTAGGTCTTGGTAACACTGAAGTAGCTCTTTTTTTCAGGAATATCTGCCTACATTACAGGAGTAAGGAACCGACGTATCCAACAACGCGAAGGCCACCCTTCGGAAAACGTATTGTACATGTCACTTGAAACAAAAGTTCTCCGGTAACAACAGCTAAATTAACGAAACGACGATGTTTAATTCTTCCACATTTTAAAATATCTATGTAAATACAGGGCGTTCAGTTAAGGAGGAAATTTCGTAACACCGCTAACCGGGCACAACACTCCTCACAGATTGCTGCTGTAACTGCTGATAGCAGAATGAGTCATTAGCGCTGATAAACGCGCGCCGTTACAATTACAGCAGCAATCTGTGAGGAATATTGTGCCCGGTTAGCGGTGTTACGAAATTTCCTCCTTGATTGAACGCCCTGTATATGATATTGTCACGTTTGAGGAGTTTTTTTTCCTTGGCACTACAGCCCCAGTGGGCCTAGGCCTACCTCCATGAACTTCTCCGTTCACTTCGGTTTCTATAGATCTTACATATTCGGTAGGACTCCTTGGGAGGGTGATCAGTTCGTCGCAAGGCCTCTACCCGTACACGAACACAGAAAAACACACACACACAGAAACTAAACATCCATTCCCTGAGTAGGATTCGAACCCACGATCCCGGTTTTCAAGCGAGCGAAGACAGTTCATGCCTTAGACCGCTCGGCTACCGTGACCGGCACGTTTGAGGAGTTTGGATTGGAAGATTGGATTCACTGACACTTCTTTACCATTACACTCAATTATAACGACTCATAATCAGTGACTGTCTAAGAATCGCCCCATTCCTTACTGGACTATGAGTGTCTTCTCTTCCTCTGTGGCTGACGTGAATGAATCGGTTTTCCCTGCAAGGCTCTGTGGAAATTGTTGGTTGCTTGTCCGTATCCGTGGAAACTTTTGTTGAATCTTCGTTGTAACGAAAAGTGCTTACCGAACCGTTGCCTAACAATGGATTATTCCGTTTCTGTTTGTTTCAGCGGAAACGAGAGAGCCGTTGGTAACAATAGACTTCCGCTCTGGCTCCACTATTCCGGTATTCAGGCAGTGCTCACCGAACCGTAGCCTAGCAATGGTCATATTCGTGACAATATTATCACCATGTAATTTTGAAATATAGTCTCTAAGATGTTTAATATCTTATGTGCTTGTGTTGATATATTATGCAACAGATGTAGGAGTAGGCATCGAGCCGTAGACCGAGTTTCTAAAAAGATTTTATTGTATATGGGAGACGGAAATTAGGTCTAGGCACGAACTGTACTCAGATTACGTATAGAAGTGAACGAAAAAGACAAAGAAGTAATTACATTAATATTATGTGGCTTAATACTTTATCCGCCTATTTTCTGATTGCGTCATTGAGGAAATTTTCCAGTAAACGGAATAAAACTGAAATAACAGGCTCCGAGAAAACTCTTATACCGATCGACTTCTCGCCTAACAAAATGAAGCAGAGAAGTTTACAGTGAGCTGCCCGTACTTCCTATCGGCATAAAGAGAATCTGCGAAAAGTCTCGGCTAGAGTAACAGGTAGACAGGCCGAGACTCTAATTCTGTACTCCCGAATAAGAAACAGCAGGGATAATCACGTCTCGACATTCTGCTGAAAACATTCCTTGACAGAAATTAAAATCTTCTGGGTACTTGACATCAGGGAATTAACACAGAAGATAAATCTTCTGGTTTCTTAATATCAGGGAATTAACCCAGAAGATAAATCTTCTGATTCCTTAATATCAGGGAATTAACACAGCAGATAAATCTTCTGGTTCCTTAACATCAGGGAATTAACACAGAAGATAAATCTTCTGATTCCTTAATATCATGGAATTATCACAGAAGATAAATCTTCTGTTTCCTTAACATCAATGAATTAACTCAGAAGATAAACTTCTGATTTCTAACCAACACAGATTTACTTGAGAAGGTAATATTTCTCGGTAATACTAGTGAATTATTTTAAAATATAAAACTTCTGATTCATTACATCAAGAAATTACTTGAGAAGATAAAACTTCTGGTTCCGTAACATCAGGGAATTATTTGAGAAGATGAACCTTATGGTTCTCTAACATCACGGAATCACTTGAGAAGGTAAGTATTCTGGTTCCTTTTCAGGGAATTACTTGATAAGATAAATGCAGTCCGACAGAAGAAGTTACTCTATGTGGAATCAGTGCATTAGATAGCAAGGTACATAGACATAAGTAAATGATATAGGTGTCCCTATGCTTAATTAATTAAGGACGTCTCGGAAACATACGGTGGAGTAGAAACACAGCCGTAGGTATTCTTAAACTAGCCAGTGACCGGTTAGCTTCACGGCACGGCAACTTTCCCCCAGAAAAAAGTCGCAGGTCCCCTTTGGATAGGAGGCCTGATGGACTCAAGAGCAGGTCCGGACGCAAGTTGGGACCAAATCATCTGCTGCCCTTATTGGAAAGGGGACCCCGATTTTTCGACCCTCTAGCGCACAGCCCGACGATGCAATGACAGAGTTAAATCAGTTAATTAGCGAGAAAATCTTACGTGTTAGTATCAGAGCACTAGAACTGAAAAATAAATAATAAGAGAATAGAGACAAAATGTGAAATATTTGAATTTTGTAAAATTGTTTTAATAAAACAAACTCCCTTATCTGTAGTCCGCAAGCGAACCATCCCGACCGAACGAACGCCGCTTGTCGGATAAATTAGTGCCAATTTTAGCGGATAGAGGGTATCACGTGGTCAGCGCAATGGATCCCCACGGCCGTTAATCTCGGTTTTCTAGACCGGAGCCGCTATTTCCTTAAAATAGCTGCTCAGTTATCCTCACGAGGCTGAGTGGACCCTGTTCCAGACCCACTACTTCTCAGAAAATCTGGTAGTGCCGGGAATCGAACCCGTAACCTCTGGATATGTAGCCAGGAACTCTGACCACTAGACCACAGAGGCCGTTAAAATTGTTTTAATAAATATTTCAAATGTCGGTTCAATACAATTTATTTGTAAGACAATACCTAAGTTTTCAGCGATAATGAAAACATGAGAAGCGAAAAGCATTGTGAGGTCTGAGATTCCCATCAGTTTATCACCGTCTCTATAAAACATCTTTGAGGGTACGTGTTGAAGTACGTGGCCTTAGGGAGGGAAATCATGACAGTAAGGGAGACGTCACTATTCGACGATGACGCCTCCTGAAAGATGTTTCAGATACAATTACAGAAAAATTAATGTCTTTGTGATGTAATGCCGTGCAGTCTGGTAGATATTTGCTGACATCCCCTGAAGGGTATATGTACTCGTGGAGCTGAGCCCTTCTTGAGAAGCTGCCAATTGTGCAGTCACCCAAGAATTTCCCAGCATTTTATGGAACCCGAAGGTTCATTGCCGTGTTCACAACAGCCTTCCAGCGGTCCCTATCCTGAGCCAGATCAATCAAATCCATATCATCCTATCCTATCTCTCTGAGATCCATTTTAATATTGTCCATCCATCTACACCTTGGTCTTCCCAGTGGTCTCTTTCCTTCTGGCTTCCCCACCGACATCCTATATGCATTCCTCTTCTACCCAATTCGTGCTACATGCCCTGCCAACCTCATCCTCCTTGACTTGATCATTCTTATTACACTTGGAGAAGAGTACAAGTTATGAAGCTCCTCATTATGCTGTTTTCTTTCGTCTAGAGCGTTTATCCACAGGATCCGTCCAGGTCTGAGGCTTTGTGAACATTTTCGTAACAAGCTTATTTTTTACGGCGAGTAGATGTTAGTCCCACGCCCAACCCCCAAGCCGGAGGACCACCCTTGTCGGCTGTCCTCGACTGCTTATCCAATATATTCGCAGTTTCCCTCCATATCTGGAGGCCTTCTCCTCCATCCGCTTACTGAGGACGCGCCATGACGTGGTGACAAGGGACCCACCTAACATCCGCTGACTGAGGACGCGCCATGACGTGGTGACAAGGGACCCACCTATCATCCGCTTACTGAGGACGCGTCATGACGTGGTGACAAGGGACCCACCTAACATCCGCTTACTGAGGACGCGGCATGACGTGGTGACAGGGACCCACCTAACATAGATACTAAAAAGAGACAGAAATTTCCACCGAAATATCAGAAGATAATCCAGACTACACGGTGTCATATATTAGAAGAATACTATCTAATTAAACAATATTATTCCTAACAGGTATAAATTCACGTTGGTTAAAATGAAGAGGAATAAGATAAGGTCTGTCAAACCGGCAAAAAATACAGAAATATTCAATATAAAGTCAGGAAATTTATTTTCTATGGACGTCACTTCTTCCGCTTCTACAGAATATCTTCCTCGAATCTCGAATAACAGAAGAGGCCACACAAATGCATATTACGAAGAAATGAAACCTATGTTAATTTTAATAAGAATATTTGGACTTCTGCCATATCACGTCACGTCAGAAGGTAAGCCTCTTCTTGTGTGACATAACGTTAATAACACTACAGCCCGTGTTTACAGACTTCTCAGTGGATTTGGTCGAGTCCACTATCTAAGATAGGGGCTATGGGGTGTGTTTTGGTTATAACATGACCTCCTTCATTATAACTGCAACCACTGCCCTGATACTTCTTACAACACGTCTCCACGCCTCTAAAATCACGATCAATGTACGAACTACATTGTTTGTTAATGTACGCTATTATTTCGAGGCAACGGAAAGAAGTCCCATTGATCGATTCCATATCCCCCTCTTAATGTTAAGCTCCACCTTACTTCTACACGTCTTTCTTCGGTATTCTAGCCATTCTGTCTACTGGATTGTTTGTAGTGCTATTTGCTAGCCATAAGCTCTCTGTGCTTTGGGCTGAGGGGAATGCAATAGTAAGCATGGACGGGAAAGTTATTCATGCCATTATCCCCACCATTTATGGGACATCTTTCCGCCGTTTCACTATAGATTCGTTTTTCTTTTTAAAAGTAAGCGATATTCGCTGAATACGTAAGAGGGAATTAGATAGAGATCAGTGCTCAGTTTCAGCCTGCGGCCGCCTTACACCGAGGAAATTGTCCCCGGTACGCGTTGGTTAAACAACTGGGTGAGTCCCACAGGCTGCGGAGTAAAGAAATATTTCTGACCTTGTCAGGAATCGAGCCTAGAGTTCTCGTTAGTCCAGCCCGTAACGTAGCCTGTATACCGACTGGGTTATGCCCCTTCACAGCAGTCCAAATAACGTTACATTAATTCAGAATTAAAATAGATAACACCTCCGTGGTATTTAGTCCGGAAGCGAACTATATCGACCGAGCTACCAGCGCTTGACGGCGAAGTTAGTGCCAACTTTAGCGGATTGAGGGTGTAATGTGGTCATCGCAACGAATCCACACGGCCGTTAATCTCGTTTTTCTAGACCGAAGCCGCTATTTCCTTGAAATAGCTCTCAGTTATCATCACGAGGCGGAGTGGGACACGTTCCAGACCCATTACTTCTCAGATAATCTGGTAGCGCCGAGAATCGAACCCGAGACCTCTTTATCTGTAGGCAGGAACTCTGACCACTAGACCACAGAGGCTGTCAATTAAAACAGATGTAACATCGTAAAGCAACGCCCCCCACCCTTGGAATACATTTTGGTAGTGCAATGAAAGTAGTTACAAGACAGGAATAGTTCTTATCGCCTTCAAGCTGTAAAGCGCATTGGTTGCTATGTCTGTGTCCTGCCTGATTAATTTGTAATGTTACAGGAGAGATGCATTTCAAATTCATGTCAGCAACAATGCTGTACTCGATCATAGTGATAACTCTGACCATCAGTGCAGCCTTAGTGATGCTCAGACACAGCTTCCAGACAATATACTCACTGAATGAGAACAGCTTCGAACCCTACACCACACAGATGGCCTTCTCAGTTGGCTATGCGTATCTTATCGTTCTGCCTTGTACAAGCATGGCAGAATTTCGTAAAATAATAGGCTTCGTCAATCAATGGAGATATTTACAGGTAACAAATCTAAAGTATGTTCATGTAGTCTGGTAGATTACTAATGTTTCGGAGGAAATTGCTGCCTCCATCTTCAGTGTCGTACAATAAGCCGAACATAAAACCAGAAAGAAAAAGTAGTAAGTAGAGCTATGCTCTTCGATCCAGATTATGGGGCCAATAAGTTCCTTAGAAAACTCATAAAATGACCAGACTACACGAAGTCACGTTCTACATT
>NW_019735563.1:187539-188735 GCF_002891405.2 Cryptotermes secundus | reverse complement strand
ACTGTTTTGCATGGCTCATGTCATGGCTCTTCTTACTCACATGTGCTGCTCTGAGCGCCACTGCGAAGTGCATAGGAGATGAAATGGCACAGGTATGCGAACCTAGCACGAGGGAGAGTCAGTAAATAGGTCATAAATGGAAGTATAGCAACCGTAATGGACGTAATAGGATTTTGATTTTTATCACTAGGTAGCAGCACAGTCCAGCTTCATGATAGTCTAGGTAGCAGACACGCATGCGCTCGTTCAGAGACTGGTATCAGTAGTCAATATGACGACCAAGTTTTGTATATTCTACTTTTTTTGTTTTTGGACAGCAGACGAGAAGGCAAAAGCTTCTGGACTGAAGGGTAGCGAGTTCAGTCTCCTCTTAATTTTCTCCTGAATCAGGTTCATCAAACATATTGACTAGGCTAATACCAGGAAAGCTGTGTAAATCACAAACTTGTGATTCTCTCTAAGAGAAATACATTGTCGGATGTGACGCCGTGTTGTCTAGTAGATGTTTATGGATGTTTCGGATGAATAAATTGCGTCCATCTTAAGGCTGGAAGACTAAAGTACTAATTAACTAGCAAGAAGAAAGCTGCAAACATAGAGTTACTCTCAAACGTCCGTGACCTGCCAAACTATACGCCGTAACATCCCACCTCTGTGAGAACTTCAAGTTACTGACTTACTAACCTTCTTGTTTCCTTTTCCAGTATATAGCGAGTCATGGCGTGGACCGTATTCATAAAATCGTTCAGTACAAGTTCCTGTGGCTCCGTCTGAGTACCCTAACGCACGGTTTCGGCAATTCCACGGGATTCAGCTATGGAAGTTTCGTTGTTATGTGCTTCTCTGTGCAAGTGCTCACGTGTTATGGTTCCCTACTAGGCATAAACAAGGAAGTCAGGCTGATTCACGTTCTTCTTACGTCTACTTCGTTATCCTTTGCCCTGATATTGTTCTGCATATGCACGGCTGCGCAGAACGCTACTCAAGAGGTAAGAAGATCTAAGTAGAATTTATATTATTATTATTATTATTATTAATACTGTTATTAATGAGGAGCTTCATAACTTGTAATCTTCTCCAAATATAATTAGAATGATAAAGTCAAGGGAGATGAGGTGGGCAGGGCATGTAGCACGAATGGGGGAGAATAAAAATGCATATAGGACATTGGTGGGAAAGCCAGAAGGAAAGAGACC
>NW_019735563.1:176942-187003 GCF_002891405.2 Cryptotermes secundus | reverse complement strand
TTATTTCAGGAGTATTACCCCCTGTATTACTAATTATGAATATAACTTTTTTTTTTAATGAAGTGTGATTTCGAATATTTTGAATATAAGCGGCACCCCAGTTTTCCTCTTGAATTTTTGGCAAAAAATGTGAGGCCTATACATGCGTAAATACGGTATTTTCATCACCCCTCTTAAGATGTGGTAAGCTGTATGTAACGAAGGAAGTCCAGAACCAGGAGACTCCTAGCTGAGGGTAATCAAGGATTATTGTGTTAACCCCTTACAGCGTAAGACGTGGTGGCAAGGAGGGGCACCTCCAAGCCCCCCTGCCACCACGGCATAATATACTGCGACAAGGTCACCGTTTTCATGAAAAAGCTCAGCGCAAGGGTGAAGCATAAATGGGACAATGTTTAGAACACCTCGAATGGTAGGTGCGTGCTGTGACTGGCCAACTAACGGAATAACAGTCTTGTGTATCACACGAGGTCTCTCCTATGGTGGTCATATGGATAATCGTTTTAAGGTAGCGTAGTTGATTGAAGCACGATGTTACAAGCCAGAAGGTCGCTCGTTTGAGTCCCGATGAGATTATCGGATTTATCAATTGACCTAATCCTTCCAGCCGCACTATGGACCTGGGGTCGACTCTGCGTCTATNTTGACCAAATCCTTCCAGCCTCACTATGGCCCTGGGGTCCACTCTGCGTCTATCAGAAATGAGTACCAGTAATTTTCCTGGGGTAAAGGGCGGCCGGCGCGTAAGGCTGACAACCACACCGCCATCTATGAGTGGATTGTCTAAAAAATGTGGGAACCTCGACGTCTCACAAATCTATGGGCCTGCTACGAGGATAGATTTTGCCTTTCACTATTTAATAGCTACATTCAAGAAACCATTATCATATTTATATTATATTATATTTTTTTCAGGCGCAGTTTTTTCTTTTTACCATTTCATCTAATCCGCCAGAAATTAATTTAAACGGTTTTGTGATTCTGAACAGAGGAGTTAACACAGCTGTAAGTAAAGTTATGCTCAAACTAAACTACTTAGCATAATATAGCAATTTAATGTAATTAATTTACAATTTGTTTTTCAGTTAATATCTCAAATGGTAACTTACTTAGTGGTCCTGATGCAGTTTCAGCTGAGTGCGATGGATATTAAGGCGCTGTTAAACAACACAAGTTCTCCGCAGAACTGAATCAACTACAGCCGTCAACTTATAGCAAAGGAAAAGTGAGGTGGTTTTAATTTTACAAATCATTACAATCACGCAAAAAATGTGTTTCTGGACATTATCCGTCGTCCTGTTTCCATCTCCGGCTTTCATTTATTTATTTATTTAAATAAGAAGGACGTTGGATAATGTCCAGAAACATAATATTTGTATTAATGTACCATCGCCAGAAACTTTTAGATATCGTCATCATCGTCATTGTCATCGTCGTCGTCATCATCATCATTGTCGTCGTCATCATCGTCGTCGTCGTCATCATCATCATCATCATTGTCGTCGTCGTCATCATCGTCATCATCATTGTCGTCGTCATCATCATCGCCATCGTCGTCATCGTCATTGTCGTCGTCGTCATCATCATCATCATTTAGCTGTCTGGGAGTTGGGTCACTTGTTGACCCGTTCCTGCCCCATCCGTCAGGACGTCTCTTCAAACGGCTTCCCGGACTCCTCCATTGACGCGGTTTGTGATCTCTTTCAACTGCTTCGAAAGTCACTTTCTTTGCCTTCCTCCATGTGGAATCTAAATGGTTCCACGTCTCTAAATTGTATAGAGTATTAGTTTCGTTTTTAGTTACCTTGATATATATTAATTTACTTTGGGGCAAGCGATAGAGTAGTTGGTTGAGGAATTATGTTATAAGCCGGAAGGACGCGGGTCCGATTCCCAATATGGTCACTGGATTTTTAAATTGACTTAAGCTTTCCTGCTGCACTGTGGCCTCTAACAGAACTGAGTACCAGGAATCTTCCTGGATGCAGATAGCGGCTGGCACGTAAGGCTGACAATCTCACCACCATCTGTGAGCCGATTGTCTAGAGAAAGTGTGGGAGCCTCGAAGTCTCACAACCCTATGGGCCTCCACGGCCGGCTATAGGGTAACTTTATCTTAATTTACTTTATGTTCCATCTAATGTTAATCTAGTAAATTTCATGTCAGGACCAGCGATTCTGGTTTTGTGTTTCGATTTTATTCATCATTACACGACATTAAGTTATAAGAGAGTGGCTGCTTTCTATAGAGCAGGACCTAAAATTAATCGTAATACCATTATTTTGTTTCGTGCTCCTACCAGGTTACAATAAGAAAATTATTTTGTTTTCAGAATACAAAGAACTGAAAGAAACAGCTTAAGGCAGGCAGATCTGACAGGCAGTAGGCAGTACATAAACATTAATTTGATAAAAGCTTGTACTGACCATACGTTATCAGACAGATGGATGAGAGATAAAAAACGGATTAAACACTTAACTAATGAACTATCAAGACAACTGACTGAGAAATCGGACTAATTGTCTCATGAACTGTCAGGAACTATTCTAATTTTATACGACTCAGTGAACAAGTGAGCGACTGTTTATCTAACTAACAATCAAATTAAGCGACCCATTAACTGAAGAACTATCTAACTAATAAAATAACTACTCGGGTAACTAAATAACCAACTGGCTCTTCCTCTATCTAAGTAAATGGTTGACTGAGGAAGTGTGAACCGACATATTCAACTACGAGACTATTTTTTTTTATTGCTGGTGGGGTGGGACTAAGTACCTTGTACTGCGGCCACTTCTCACCTATTGTACCAGCCCGAGATGATAGGTGAGGGTGATTGTGGAGCAATTGGTGGAATGAAGATTGGCAGGGGAAACCGAAGTACTCGGAGAAAACCTGCCCCAGCGCCACTTTGTCCACCATAAATCTCACTTGACCAGACCCGGGATCGAAATCGGGCCGCCGCGGTGGGAAGCCAGAGACTAACCGCTTGAACTGTGGTGTGGTCATAGTTTTAGAGCTTACACTATGTTGATCGCTCCTACAGAGCACGTTGAGACAGTTTTCTTTGCATCCTATAAACACTTCCAAATATTTTGTTGAAACTGCATACTCAAGACATCGACCATTTCTTAATTTCATTACCGGTGCACTTAACTAAATTAAACAAACTTCAAAGAACTCCGCATGGTAATTTTGCATAAGGTACTGTCATATAGTATCAAGTGGTTATAGATATGGATAACTGGATTTATTGACCACTTACAGATCGTAACTACAAATAACTATAACACTATCGCTATTTCCATACTTTGCAGTTTAATAGATCACACAGTCTAGTGTCCTCTGTTACTTGACGTCTCCTAGTAACGGTTCCAACAATGGCTGTTCCTCTGCTTCCTCCCTCAAATTCTCTCTGAATATTTATTACTGTTTGACAGCCACGGTCTTGTTTTTGTGGGAGTCCCTCTCTGACGAGAGGTGGGGTCTGTCTTTTACATATGCTGCTGAGCCTTGCCAGTGCAGTCTTTCTCANCGCGGAAAGAAGATCCGGACGTGTGTGTAATTGTGTAATTGGGAGCGTGTGATACAGTGATACAAAGCTCCCCTACGGTAAACGTGTGGACTACTGAAGACAGAGTGAACTGATTTGCGCATAGGGTTATAAGTCGTGAAACCCCGCAACAGTGTCGACAGATTAATGCGATTAGGGTTATAAAGTGTGAAACCCCGCAACTGTGTGATAATTAATTGTAGCCGTTAGTTGTAGATCGTTAAATAAACCAATTAAACATCTCTACGGCGTCTTCGGTAACGCAAAACACGTTACAATATTATGGAGTGAGAGACAAAATTTTTAGTGGGTAGAGCGATGGACTGGACAGCCGAGGTACCTGGTTTCGATTCCTCGCAGAAATAAGAGCAACTCTTCTTCTCCACAAAGTTAGAGGTAAAGCGGCCGGGGCTTGAAGGTGAACATACATCCATTGCCGAGGTTAAGAGTACACGGATTTCCAATCTCCCATAAGTGTGCATGATATGCTGCTTAATTAATTAAGCAAGGGGACAAATATATTGCCACCTCTTACAAAACGGGGTACACCATTTTCAGTTTGTTGATTTTTCAATTAACCTAACCCTCCCAGCCGCACTATGGCCCTGGCGTCGACTTAGCCTCTAACAGAAATGAGTACCAGGATTCTTCCTGGGGGGTAAAGGATGGCCGGTGCTTAAGACTGACAACCTCACCGCCATCTGTAAGCCGATTGTCAAGAAAATGTGGGAGCCTCGACGTCTCACAAACCTATGGGCTTTGACAAGCTGTTACAAGGAAAACTTTGCTTTTATTATATCTTTACAGTAGGTCTCGACACGTTAAAATAAAATACAATGTTTTCTTTTTATAAAGACTGTTAAGGTGATTGTATACTTTGTCAGAACTCCCTACTGAATATACCGTTATTAGTGTAAGACATTATCAGAAGGAGAGGGACCGTGATAAGTAATTGCTTCTGGGAATGATAACATATTTCAAAACTCCGCAAGGGGGGGGTCTGTCCCCGTGTTAATATCGGGAACACTCTACGTGGACTGCAGTGTACACATCGCGATGAGACGACACACGCATTTCACCTTTTAATTGCAAGTAACACTGGTCTGCTACAAGCATAATAAACTCGTAATTTTTAGTAAATGTGTTCTGAACCGTACAATATGGAGACTTGTGCGCTTGTTCCTGGCAAATGAATGAAGTCACTTAACGGAGCTGCTTCTGTCGCGATGTGTGAATGTACTGTTACGTCACGATTTGATTCTTATTCTTCTTATAGACTGCCAGGGCCTGTTACGGGTATCACTGCTGATCAAACCACCTTCTTTTAGGTCTCCCAACGTTTCTTCTTCCCCGCCGAACGTACTATATTGCTATCGTAGGCAAATTTCTCTTACGGTGGGCACACACCGACTTCGTCAAGACATGAGACAAAAGACGCAGTCTTTCTTCATTTCTGATTCGTCAGCATGAAGCTGACGTCAGCATCATGAGTCAGAACGGTGTGCGGCGGTTTTCATAATCTCCTCCGTTTCAACTGTGCTCCNGCGGTGAGGGTGTCAGCCTTACGCACCGGCCGCCCTTTACCCCAGAAAAATTCCTGGTACTCATTTCTGTTAGAGGCTGAGTCGACCCCAGGGACATAGTGCGGCTGGAAAGACTAGGTAAACTAAAATACTTCCTCTAAACATTACGGTGATCTAATACAGACTAAAGGGTTAGAGGGGGGGGGCATTTAACAAGCGTACAAAATGTAAACTGCTGTTATATTTGTACATCCTGTTGCATTATGGCATCATTTTTCGATCGTAAGCATACCATCTATAATGCAACAATAACCTTGTATAAAAGACACTAAAAATATATTTAATACACTAAAAGTATTTGTTCAAAATTTAATAACATTTTAAAGTATTTAACAAACACATTTCTGTATTAAACATATTTTTAGTGTTTTTGTATAAGGTTATTTTTAAATTATAGACGGTATGCTTACGATCTAAAAATAAAATAGTGTTGTTTTCATAAGACAACGTGGATAATATTAAAAGGATTTCAGAAAAGTACGTTGGAAGAAGTGAGATAAGAGATTCCTTCACATTACGTAGCGTAATTTGGTAAAGAAGTTCCGATGTTTGTGACGGCCTACCGCTTCCATCTTCAGGGTAAAAGATTTACTCTCTTACGTCGTGACACCTGTGTAGTCGTGTGGGCGGTTACCAACGTTTCAGAGAAATATGTTGCCTAAATCTTTAAATCTGAAGATGGAAGCATCATCTTCCTCCGAATCTGCTTACAAGACTATGCGATGACACAATTCAGAAGACCACAACATGCATGATGCCTTGAAAATCTTACAAATAAATTATGTAATATGTTAATTCTATACGAAAATATTTCTTTTACTTTTTAACAGCTGAAGCTGAGAAACACAGAAGAGAGATGATTACTTCAGGAAGACAAGTCGGTGTTTCTCCAGAATTTATAACTTCAAAATCTACTGTACATCCGTTTGGAGAGCAACTGTTTTACCCACCAACGTCTCACGCACCTTCCCGACAAAAGCACGCACCAACAAATGGGTTCTTTCAAGAACTGTGGCCATTATTTTTCGTACAAAAACTTTTTGGGATCTTCCCTTATCACGTGGACCCAACAGGTAAGTTCCTGTAGTGGATCTTCCACTTAATGTTCTATAAATTTAATATACACATATACGTTTTTTCCTCCAGTCTAGAAACACCGAGATTAACGGCCGTCGGGATTCGTTGCGCTGACCATGCGACACCCTCTATCCGCAAAAGTTGGCACTAACTTCACCGACAAGCGGTGGTCACTCAATCGGTATAGTTCGCTTGCGGACTACAGGCCACGGAGTTTCTTTTTGTTTATATTATGTCTTCTTCTCCTTCCTGCTCTTAATGTTTGACTGCTAACCATTAAGTAAGCTTATCCATCACCACAACAAAAATAGTTTTCAATCAAACAATAATACTTAGATTTAATTTTATTTCTTACCGCTACATGTTTGGGTCCTCATGGGACCATCATCAGGCAGTAAAATAAGAGTAAGTTTAACTGAACTCCCAATATGGATCCACATTTGGTGCAATGCGTCCATGTTATAAAAGTAATGCCTTAAGTTACAATGTGAGAATTACAATATTAATATTATCAAATATTTGAAGCGTACAAGGAATTTGTGTGCCGTGTTTTCTATGAGTGTGGTGTGTGTTATTAAAATACCATTGTCATACAAACAAACTTTGTGGTATTAATCCGCAAGCGAACTATACCGACAGAGCGACCGCCGCTTCGTCGGCATAGTGCCAACTTCTGCGGATAGAGTGTCGCATGGTCAGCGCAACGGATCCCCATGGTTGTTAATCTCGGTTTTGTAGACCGGACATGTCGCTAGTCAGAATTTGGAGCTGATGAGCTATGTGTGGTAAACTGAGTCTTCTTTGAGGTTGCGTCATTATCCGATAGTGTCGCAAACCGTTTCTAGTTTCTATAATAATAAATAACAATACTGGATATCTCGTTTAACACGATGAAATTTTCTTCCGTGTGAAAGTTATGACGTGATGTGACGTCACAGATATTACAGACCGGGAAGAGGAGAATGTGGCAATATGCAAAGTTTTCATCTACAGAAGTATGCGCTTAGGGTTTTGAGTTTTGAGGGGTAAAATATGTAAAGAAAGAAACATTGTCAAACGAGTTTCGTGTTGCAGGTAAACTGGCATTCAAGTTATTGTCCAGAATGACTTTATGTTCAGCCATATTTCTGGCTGTAACCACCGCGGGAACCGTGTTCTCACTCAAACTGACAGTCGTAAAACTGTTACTTTCGGACAGCACTTTAGAAGAAGTTGTAATGGAAATGGTGTGGTCATCAGGATTTATGTTCCTGACTGTTCTGCCATTTCTGCACTGCACAGAAATTTGGAAAAGAATCCAGTTCATCAACAGTTGGGGAAACTTTCAGGTAAATATATTTTATCTTCTTGCACACGAAACGATATAAAGTTTTATTTCATAGAGCACAATAACCGAAGTTGCTAATACAACCTTCGAACACGTGACAAAGGATGATTTTAAATACATTCTTACGTAAAGAGAACGCAAGTGTATGGATTGGATTTATCTGGCTCATGTTACAGACCAGTAGTGGGCATTTGTAAACGTGGTAATTAATCCCCGGATTTCCACTTCTTTCAGTTTAGTGCAACTAGTTTTTTTTTTCCTGTGCAGTAAGTTTTATACGACATAACTGAACACAAGGCCAATCTTAGGAAATGTACATCGGCCGATATCTGCGGCCACGCTATTTAGGTTAGGTATGGCCGCGACATAGCTCAAGTGGTCAGTCGCTGGCTTCCCACCGCGGCGGCCAGGGTTCTATCCCGTGTCTGGTCAAGTGGCATTTGTGGTGGATAAAGTGGCGCTGGGGTGGGTTTTCTCCGAGTACTTCGGTTTCCCCTGCCAATCTTAATTCCACCAAATTCTCCATCATCATAATCACCCAGGACAAGCTACAATAGGCCAATCAGTGGCCGCCGTGCCGAGTGGACCCAGTTGGACTCCACCCCCCACTAAGCGAATTTTTTTAGATTACGTATTATTTTCGGCCCATCGGTTACTTGAGTCGCGGGTTCGAATCTCACTCAGGGTATGGATATGAGTACTTTGTTATGTCCTGTGTTGGCAGAGGCCTTGCACTGGACGGATCACACATGCAAGTCCTAAGATTCTAAGTTTCAGAAGTTATTTCTGAAATGGAAGATTCCATAAGTTGCGGAAGAAGAACAGTGTGTAATACTAAGATGTATTAGGGAAGGGGTGAAGGCTTCTAACTCTTCTCATTCTCATATTTCAGGAGGAGTTCAGTCGAGTGACTGGCAAAACTATGGACTTAGGTCTGAGACAAAGAACGCGCTATTTCGTGGCGATGATCCTGGTTCTTCCTGTGTGCGCAAACATAACTTATGGTCTGATGGACCACCGTCTCAGGAGTTGGCAGTACTGCATCACTGTATTGTCAGGAAGCCACATGGCACTTATGTCAGTGTTCTGGTATCTCATGTGTTCCGGGTTAGCCAGGGCTGCTAGGAGTTTGGGAGACGATATTGAGCAGGTATACATAGTCACGTATAAGGTGTTTAGCGTGACTAATAATAATAATGGGTTATGGATTAGATGAATAGATTTATTGGACACTCACAAGTCGTAATTACAACAATTATAACACTGTAAAGATTACTGTAATTATTACATTTCTCCGTGGCCTGTAGTCCGCAAGCGAACTATACCGACCGAGGTACCACAGCTTGTCGGCGAAGTTAGTGCCAACTTTAGTGGCTAGAGGGTGTTGTGTGGTCAGCTAAACGAATTACAGGGCCGTTAATTTCTATTTTTTGGACCGGAGCCGCTATGTCCTTGAAATAGCTCCTCAACTATCCTCATGAGGCTGAGTGGACCCCATTTGAGGCCCATTATTTCTCAGAAAATCTGGTAGCGCCGGGAATCGAACCCGGATCTCTGGATCTGTAGCCAGGAACTTTGACCACTAGACCACAGAGGCGGTCTGAAGTGAGGCAATTTAACTATGACTCAAAACAAAACACAGTCAGAAATTTAACATTTGTTAAGTAAGGCAAACCTATGGAACCATGTGGAAGTTCCGCAGCACAATACGGAGGATTAGAAAATGGCTTTATCTCATTTTAACCCACGTGACAAAATGAATTTCGAAATGAACACAGAATTAATGAAACTTAAGACAAAATAATATATATGCGTGCTCACCTCAAGCCACTAGGAACTTCACAACAAACACACGCCCAGCTTAGCGCCTTCAGACACCATTATTAAAAAAAAAACGAAATGTTACAGTTAATATTTCCGTCACAAGATGTCAGGAGCGTGCGGCACGTAATG
This sequence comes from Cryptotermes secundus, assembly GCF_002891405.2. Taxonomy (NCBI): domain Eukaryota; kingdom Metazoa; phylum Arthropoda; class Insecta; order Blattodea; family Kalotermitidae; genus Cryptotermes; species Cryptotermes secundus. The sequence goes on along the minus strand of NW_019735563.1, from coordinate 177,509 downwards.
TGGCCGGCAGCTGTTATTTTGTTTCGAGCGCATGCCACGGAGTGTATCGTACGCTCTTCCCGTAATACACTATTATTTTAATTGTACCTCGTTATCAACTTCAAGAAAATTCGTACGTATCTCTTTACGATCTCAGTAATTATTCTAATTCCTCTGTAAATTACTTCACCATAATTTGTTTGCTTTGGAAAATAACTGATATCTTGCGTGTTAAATTTCTTTACTTTTCATTTGCTGTTCAAAGCGTAGCAGTAGCTATATGCAGCACATGGAAAACGCAAAAGAATCTAACAATAAGGAGCTGATTATTTAGACAAGGAAGATTAATCGACAGTTTTTGTGATGGATACACAGTGCAAAGATTTCTGTCTCAGAACAAGTCAATTGGCTTACAATTTAGAAGAAGAAAAATACTATGTAAGATTTAAGGTTTTCGCGGTGGTGACTATGAAGAAAGCTGTCTTCTGGTATGTGGCCCGGTGTAGATATTGTGTTAACCGACGTTTCGGAGGAACGTATCGCCTCCAACTTCAGGGTAGAAGAAAGAAGAAAATCCGCGAGCGAGGA
>NW_019735563.1:172404-176913 GCF_002891405.2 Cryptotermes secundus | reverse complement strand
GATTTTCTTCTTTCTTCTACCCTGAAGTTGGAGGCGATACGTTCCTCCGAAACGTCGGTTAACACAATATCTACATGGCGCCACATCCCAGAAGACAGCTTTCTTCAAGAAGAATACTGTCTTCACCGATACTATTCCTCATTCTTGTATAAAAGTTTCGAAGAAAATTACTGCTTACATCTTCAAGGAAATTTGCTATATTTCTCCAGATCAGAAGGCGTCACATCTCAGATGATAGCAGTTCCCATAGTTACCAGCGTGAGAACCCCAAATTCTCAAGAAACTCAGAGTACTTTCAGTGATGCAGAATTTGGACTTATATGAATTGTAGTGCTTGTTGAATGAAATGTTGTGTCTACTGGTCCGATTCCTTTGCAGGGGTTTTCAGAACACGGATTTAGCCATGTTCATGCACTCGTCAAGTTCAAGTTCCTTTGGTTACGGCTGAGCAGACTGACAAAGGACCTCGGGAGCTGCACGGGCTTGAGTTACGCAAAATATTTCCTCTTCTGCTTCGGGGTTTCCGTCAGTACCAGCTACGGGTTCCTGGTGTCCATCAGAAGAGACTACAATCCGTTCACATACGCACTGTTCATTAGCACCTTCGTTGTTTCAGGGATCCTGTACGCACAGTGCGTCTCAGCTCAAATGGCAACTGATGAAGTGAGTGCCAACTAATGAACAAGAATTATTGGAAGAATTATTCTCCTACTTTCCTTTCATACGAGACGGACCGAATAGAGAACGTTGCATCTAATATTTCTTCTATTGTTGCGTGTTTATTCGTTGCAACGGTAACGTTCTTACGTGCCGTTGCCTAGCAACGACAGTGGAATATATATATATATATTTTATTGCTAGTGGGGTGGGACTAAGTCCCTTGTACTGAGGCTACTTCTGGCCTATTATACCAGCCCCAGGTGATAGGTGAGGGTGATTATGGAGCAATTGGTGGATAGAAGATTGGCAGGGGAAACCGAAGTAGTCGGAGAAAACCTGCTCCAGCGCTACTTTGTCCACCACAAATCCCACTTGACCAGACCCGGGATCGAACCCGGCCCGCCGCGGTGGGAAGCCAGCGACTAACCGCTTGAGCTATGGCGCGGCACAAATAGACTGTTACTCTTGCGTATGGGTCTACAATGTCTCTGAGATTACGTCATCAACCCACAGTGACGCACTTAATTAGAGAATTACTAATTCCATTTAACGGGCGTGAAGATTCGTTGTGATGACCACGTGAAACTCTCTATCCGCTAAATTTGGCACTAGTTTCGCCGACAAGCTGCGGTCGCTCGGTCGGTATAGTTCACTTGAGGACTAAACCCACGGAGTTTGTTTTTTATTAATTAAGACGAGGAGAACCAACGTCGCTGTACAGCAGAACCAGTTGAACACACAGGACTCTTTTCCTTAACGTTACCTAATCAAGGTACGACTAAGCATAAAGCAGCTTGCGGCATGCTTTTTGCTTGTTTCCTCTGCGATCCTGAACTTAGAGGCGATATGTTCATCTGAAACGTCTGGATTTTCAGAACCACGCGGTTTTACAACACACAAGAATTTAATTTTCACAGTTAGGAAGTACACATGGCCACCATATCGATATTTTCAATGACAAAGATTTAGAGAACGCGGTGGTGGGAAAATCATCTCTACCCCTTTATTTATACAGATGCCCGCGATAAGAAGTCGATATATTTTTATATCCTTAATTAAATTAGGGACGAAAATGGATAGAACTGGTAAACAGGACCAAAAATACACATGTTTGTGGTGAACATTAGTAAAAAAAAGTAAAGCTATCCCTGCAACAGGCCGTGAAGGCCCATAGGGTTGTGAGACGTCGAGGCTCCCACATTATCTAGACAAACGAATCACAGATGGCGGTGAGGTTGTCAGCCTTACGCGCCGGCCGAGTTTTACTCCCCAGGAAAATTGTTTAATTAATTCCTGGTACTAATTTCTGTTAGAGGCTGCGTCGAACTCAGGGCCATAGCGCGGCTGGAAGGTTTAGGTCAATTGAAAACAAAAATCCAATGACCTCATCGGGACTTAAACCCACGACCTTCCGGCTTGAAGTGTAGTGCCTCAACCAACTACGCTACCGCGTGCTCTACGGTGAACAATGGTATGGTTCAGAAAATGAAACTCCTTTCTTTCAACATTTTAAAAATTACAAAATTGGTTGTTCAAGAAGTTACTGTGACAGATTTTCTATAGTCTTTTATGGGGCAGAAAACAATTTGAAAAAAATGCTTACATAATTTTCTGTTCTAGTGTTTAATTGTTTGCGAATGGGGCTCGATGCATAACAAGGCCGCATTTCCGAAAGCCAAAATTGTTCTATTTTCTTAATTTGATTTTCTAAGTTCAGTTTGTAATTTGTAACGAAGGAAACATATATTCACGCATTGGCATTTTCTTACAGGTTGGGGCAAATTTTCGAGGACGCCTCCAAGAAATGTTAGAGAACTATCCACATGTTAGCGCTGCGACACATATCGAGGTAGGAGGCTTACAACTCCTGCTATAAGGGCGTGTCCTTCATATAATGTAACATGAAATTTCATAATTTTGTTTGGTATAAACAATCTTGCTCAGGATAGGGACTAGTGGAGGGCTCTTGTGAACACGGTAATGAACCCTTGGGTTCCATAAAATGCTGAGAAATTCTTGAGTAGCTGCAGAATTGGTAAGTAAGTATGAAGTGAGGCAGAAAATACAAAAATGCATAGGTATCGAGACTTTGTTTTCTTTTGTAAAATAGGAAAATTAAAACAGAAATGTTATTTCTATACAGGATGTCACAGGGGGAAATGTCAATACTCAGGGAGGTCACAGTATTTATCATTTTCAGCAAAAAATTGTATGTGTACATGTGTCCTATTCCGAACGGTTTCTGAGATAGAGCTGTTACACTGTACACTGTACAGACGAGCAACACGCCATGTCCTCACACGCGTTGCAAAGTGCATTGATGTTGCCGGTGGAATTTTAGAAAATGTATTATACCAATTTTGTCACTTGGACAACAAATACCAGTATTACAAATAGTACGTAATATCTCTTTCTCGGAAACCGTTCCGAATAGGACACACGTACACATACATTTTCTGCTTAGAATGACCGATACTGTGACCTCCCTGAACATTCATCTTTCTCCTGGGACACTCTACATAACACAGAAAAATATATGCACAAATTTCCAATGTATTTAACCTTTATGTATTTCAGATGGACAGATTTCTGGCAATAATAAACAGTAATCCTCCCGTAATAAACTTCTGCGGGTTTGTGGAAGTAAACAGGGGACTTATCACATCAGTAAGTACACTTAAGTGAATAAGCAACTGACGTGTTACATCAGTAAATAACCTAACTAACCAGTGAATGAAATAAATAAGCATTGTCACGTGTATCCGGAGTAACGTGACTAATAATTGTGGATTCTAGATTTGACGTCACTCCAAAAATTACACTCGATTATAACAGTTCACGCACCCAACTCCCTCGAGATATCGAATCCTTCTATGCATAGCTCTGCGCACTACGTGGAGTCACTGCCGAATCTTCTTCTTCCGTCCAAGTGAAAATCACATTGTGACATTTTCCAAGCGAATTACGGAATTATGGTATTACCGAATTGGTCTTAACTTCGTACAAATTTAAACCGCCGAATTCATTCCAGGAGCATCCCAATGCTGAAGTGCTGAAGACTTTATTTTATGTTATTGTTCCAGCAATCTTTGGAAGTGTTACAATTATTTGTAGTAGTTGCGACTGGTGACGTGTCCAAATAAATCGATTCATCTAATTCAGAACCCATTACCTATTAGCCACGTAACCAGGATACGTTGAAAAAGAAAAAAAAAATATATATATATATATTCTGTCGATCACAGTAGCCGTGAGGTCTAAGGTATGAACTGTTTTCTCTCGCTCGGACGCTGAAATCGTGGGTTCGAATCTTACTTAAGGCATGGATGTCTGGTGTGTGCATGCGTTTATTCTGTGTTTATGGTGTCATGTGCTAAGGTAGAGATCTTGTGACTGTCTGACCACTCATCCAAGGAGCCCTACTGTCTGTGAAAAATGATTAAGAAACTGAATAAAAGGCCAGGGCCCTCAATGGGCTGGAAGAGCCAATGAAGAAGAAAAAAAAAATATATATATATATATGTCGTAAGTCTCTGAATGTTTGATGATCACCGGATGGTTATGTTTTCCACATTTTAAAGATATATTCGATTATACATATATATATACAGGGTGTCCCAGGAGGAATGTGCCAAACTTCGGGAGGGTGTTCCTTATGTTAAAGTATGCCGATATAACCCAAAACACCTATGTCCAAAGTTGAACGGTTACGGAGATAATGGCCCGAGAAAAGTGTGGTCTTCTTGCAGGTCCACGCACTATACGTACCTGTCAGCTGAGACCCTTATCTGTTTGTCCTTGAGTGCCGCGAGTCACACTAGCGTAAGCTCATGCGCTGCCTACAGATTA
>NW_019735563.1:158713-171259 GCF_002891405.2 Cryptotermes secundus | reverse complement strand
TAATCAACAAGTGTGTAACCCCGTTAAAATTTTGACACTTCTCTGGCCATTATCTCCGTAGCCGTTCAACTTTGGACATAGGTGTTTTGGGTTATATCGGCATACTTTAACATAAGGAACACCCTCCCGAAGTTTGGCACATTCCTCCTGGGACACCCTGTATATATATATATATTTATTTATAATTTCTATGACCTCGTTACTGATTTAAGTTTGAGAGTATAATGTCGCTGCCTTATTTTTAATATATATTCTTTTGTTTTGCAGCTCATGTCACAGACGCTCACCTACTTAATAGTTATGATGCAGATGAATATAAGTTCATACTCGGAAGTACTGGCCATGAAAACAGGTACCAGTGTCACCAGTTCTGTATCATCACTTACAAACACATGATTTGAAAAGAGACATCCTGTTTGTCATGGCATGTTGAGTTTATCTGCAGTGAGAAGCCATGTATATGAACATAAGAACTTTTTTAAACATGTTAAGATATTTCGTGAACTCAGACACAGTTTATGTAAAGTGCTAAATCAGTGTTAGCTGTTGTATTACAGATCATCATATGCCTATTAAGGGAAGAAAATGTTCCAGTGAACATTCAGGCATATACGATATAACCTTTGGGTAGAACTGTAGTAAGGATGACCTGAATTATAATGTGAATGTGTATACAAGATTTCTTCAAGACCAGTAATATCAAGTTTATGTAATGATGTCACCCACACCCCGAGGTTAGTGGCTCTAAAATAATCATCTACATGTAGATTAGGTTATAGTTCAGTAATTGTGCGTAATATTTTGTCTAATTTACTACTGTGAATTTTTCAGAATTGTGTAATGTTTGGCATTGTGTTTAGTGTTATGTCAAGTGTTGTGAATATTGAGGGCCAGATATGAGAGCAAATATTTAGTGCCAGAGCTGTATTTTACAACGAAGCTATTCATAGTGCCTTAAAACGTTGTTTAACAATAGTTCCCAACAACGATACAGAAATGAATTCACGAATCTGCTTGAAAATAATTTACTTTATGATGTGCTGATTATGTCACCGGGCTTATCTAGTGATCTGGTGCCCTACTTTTCCTAACAAGACTTTTTATGGCTGTATATAATATACTTTTAATATATGTGTATATAGTAACTATAATTATGTAGAGTGCTAGTGCTGTGATCAATTATCAAAAGTATAAGAAAAAGGTTACATTTAGTTTGATTTATGTGTAAAAAATCGCTTATCAATCGAGACATAATTTATTTATGAAAAATAATTCTTCAAATAAAAAAATTAGGACTAGTAAATAAAGTTTGTGTTATCATTCAACTGATCATGCATGGAATTGTGTTTCATGACTCACTGAACACATGAATAAGGGAAAAAGTACTTGAATGCCACGAACTCATATAAAACAACGAAGAAAACTCGAAACGTTAAGCTGTTAAGTGACTGATACTAGAATCAGCTATTGTTCGGAACAGCTAGGAATGTTAAAATTATTTAGTTCTAGAATGAAAGATCTAAAATGAAATACAAATGGTCACGCGATACGAAGTAAGTACTACTGATCTACAAGTGGGAGACTCGTTGAGATTCAAAGAAGAACCACTATTTTAGTGTCTTCAACCTTCACACCCTTTCCTCCTTTTCTGTGTCGCTTTCATATCTTTATCTCCTTCCCTCCTTCATACATTATAAGAGTGAAGTTAGCATCTACATATATCCTCTGATAATTCCAGAACTCCCCTGCCGGGAATCTAACCCCGGTTCCTCAGTCGTCCAGTCCGTAGCCACAACCGCTTCCTTCCAAATCCCTTCTCACTCATCCATCATCGTATTATTCGATGCTATGTAGTGTAGATACGTGGTGGAGTCAGGAACTAGGCCACAAATGGAAGTAAAACAGCTGTAATTGACATAATATGTATCACTAGGTAGCAGCACAGTCCAGCTTCATGACAGTCTACGCATCAGACGCGTATGCGCATGTCCAGAGTCTGATTTCAGTAGTCAAAATGACGACAGTGTTTGAGAAGTGTATTATCCAAAAGCAGTGTTCTGTTTTCCGTTTGGTTGTGGGCAGAAGGACTCAGTGCTAAGGATATTTACGAGTATAAAGAAATGTTTCCTGTTTGCGGTGGGAGGTGTTCGTCGCGTAAAGCGGTTCACAACTGGGCGCCAAACTTTTCACTGATGACGAAGATGTTGAAATGGAGGTGCGGAACAGTAAGAGGACTTCTATGTTGCGAATTTCGACGCACTGATAAAGCGATGGGACAATTGTATTAATGTTGATGGAGGATATGACGAGAGATTTTTTTTTCAGGTTAGAATATCACGTGTTTTACGTTTTATATCCAATTGTGGCCTATTTACTGACATTACCTCCTACTTAGAGCGTTGAAATTTTCAGTGGCACTGTTCTGTACGAGTTGATTCTTTCTTCGGAGTATTTTTCTCAGGCATCCTTCATATAAGTAGAGCCATATACAGAGAGACCAACATGAAAATGCGCAGATATTGTAAGAAACATTCAGCACTGAGTGTCTGTATCACTCACTTGATGCTTCTGGTGCTCTGTGGGTTATTCCTGATGCATGTGGAGGCATTTGATTTCTCAGCGGACGCAGCTGCCAGCCTCACTCTAGGAGTAGCGGACAGATACCTATCAACTTGCGTCTACATGGTGCAATCAACGCCAAATCAAGGTGAGCCTCGTTTGTTACCCCCTTTATTCTCTTCAGCTTTTCTTCTGAATTCTAGTTAGTGTCATCGAAAGCCTCTGTGGTCTAGTAGTCAGAGTTCCTGGCTACAGATCCAGAGGTACTGGGTTCGATTCCCGGCGCTACCAGATTTTCTGAGAAGTAGTGGGTCTGGAAAGGGGTCCACTCAGCCTCGTCAGGATAATTGAGGAGCAGTTTCAAGGAAATAGCAGCTCTGGTATAGAAAACCGAGATTAACAGCCATGGTGATTCGTTGCGCTGAGCACGCGACACCCTCTATCCACTAAAGTTGGCACTAACTTCACCGACAAGCGGCGGTCGCTCGGTCGGTAGAGTTCGCTTGTGGACTAAGACCAAGGAGTTCAGTTTTATCACCGAGTAGGGTACTGTAGCGATAACAATCCATATTTGTGTTCGGGAGATGCTAAGTTTGAAACTAGGTCAGGATATTATCTATGGTTTTGCCTAATGCCTCCAGAAAAATCCTGCAATAAAATCTGGATCAGATCACGCCGATTCCTTCCAGATTCTTGCCCACATTTCAATCATGAAATCATTCGACGAGGCTACGTGGATCAGTTAACAAAAGCGTAGTTAAATTCAGCAACCTCAATTTGTAATCGTGACAGGTTTAAAACTAGTTTGCGACATTGATTATATCGTGGTTCTCTTCAGTTCTTCAAGAAAAAATTACGCGATAATATCTCGATTTAACCACTGCCGTTTTCTTCTAAATCCTTTCCAATTTATCATCCATCAATCAACCTTACTTTCGACGTTACTGCTTCTACATACCGAAAACAAGTTTAAATGACCCAACATGTATTATGAAGGAAACGGGTTCGATTCTCGTTCGTGGCACTGATTACTCAACTGTTTTCCGAAATCTCTCCAGGAGAAAGCCAGGAGAATATCTCAAACAAGACCAAGAACACTTATATTTGCATCTTTAGAATTAATTATATTGTCACATGTGCATTTGTTGCTAGGCAACGACTGCGAAGAGACCGTGAGAACCGGTACGAAGATGGAGGCGATACGTTCCTTCGAAACGTCGGTTAACACCACATCTACACGGTTCCACATTCCAGAAGACTGCTTTCTTCCTGGTCAATTTTCTTCAGATTCTCCAAAGTACAAATATTTTGTTTCTGGACATTATCCATTGTTTTATCTTTATCTAAAAACACGGTCCTGTTTATTTGTAAGACAATGTTTCAGAGACTGGATTCTCTCTCTGTCTTCAGTTGGAACCTACTCAGTTTGGTTCAATCAAGAGAGCTAGCCACTATATCCGGACATCTGTGCCAGCTTCAAGAAGGGGTATATAAGCTAAGCACAGCACAAACCATCTGCGAGAGCTAAGAAAAAATTAAATTATTAAAATTCCACACGATGAAAATCCACCCAGCGGTTCTAGATTTGTTTCTTGGAAACATGAGGATAGACGGATTAAGTTGAAATGTTAGGCCCGTCACATAGTTGCGATTATCCCTAGCAAGGGATTACGTGTGTTCCATTTTGAAACGTTTCAAAGGGAAGAACTCTGAAGAACAGGACAAACAAGATATGAGCGTTCAGCTTGGACCAGTTTTCCAAATGTGATGTTTACCGTATGTGGGACATGAGCCCCTAAAGTTAATTTATTTCTCTTTCAGAAGATTTTCACCGAAACGCAAACATAATAAAAATAATAATGAGCAGAACGACACATATTTTTGTAGGCACCCTGTCTATAGACAAATTATACGACAGAAGAAGTGTACAGAGATGTCTACACGTTATAACTCTAACCACTTTACAGCCCCGTTTTATACAGGTAAGGGTTTCTCTGAATTCTTTAAATTCATTTATAACCATTTGAAAATTATATCATTTTCTTCTGGGATGCAATATAATGAAGTTGGCACCCAAAAACTAAGGATTATGAGGAATCTGATTTTCTATCTTGACGATGGAGACAGCAGGTTTCTCCGAAACGCTGGTACCTATCTCACAAACTACACGGCATCACGTCTAAGTAATCATCCACACTACTTACACTAACATTCGACGTATAACGTCAGCAGTTGATGTGATTTCGGTAAAAAACCTAAAAACAATCAATTATTTAAGGTACTACCTTCGAGGACTAAATGGTTGGCATTCGTGCAAGCAGACGCGTCGCTGGAGGAATTCTTCGCTGATGTTTACATCCCGTTCATTTGTGAGTTCCTAGCAGCGAGGGGTGACGCTGCAACCGGCAACGTCTCAGTAACAAGGATGTACAACATTCCCGCCACCCCGCCTCTCCACATGTACCGTGTTGCCATCTGGTGTCCGAATGGAGGATTCACATGGTCCACTTTCCAGTTTCTGCATAAGAATGTAGACCTTCAGGGGGCAGAGATAAGAGGGGTCTACATTAAGGATGTAAGTAGACAAATAGCGGATCCCAGTGTACTGTGTATTCTGGGGTCGTGATCCTCAAAGCTTCAGTGGAGAATGAATGAATGTGGTGTAATGTTACCGGCCTTGTGATTGGGCGACATGGACGCAAATAGTTTAAACTTATAACTGCCAAATGTCGAAAATTTCGATCTTTGCAAACATTTCTGTCTGACAGAATGTGATATCTCTTAATATATTGTCTACAGAATACAATATAGAAATACTTAGAAGGAAAATTTCTCCTTTCATTTAAACTGTTTGGTGAGTTCATGTAAATTATAGTCCCATATAAGAACAGCGGTTTTGAAAATATGAAATGCCACCTTGGCATTATAGGAATTAAAGATGGTGTTTGTAAGTTTACGAAATAAGATATACGAATTTATAAACCAGAAAAGAAAAATATTCAGCGGTTAGTGAGGATGATTCTATACCATAATTTAATTCTGTGGAGTGTTCTAAAAATATCTTCATACTTTGTATTCGTTGCAAGATAATATTATTTACTTACTTACTTTCTTACTCACTCACTCATGGAGCTGAGCCCTTCTCGAGAAGTTGCCAATTCTGCAGCTACTCAACAACTTCCCAGCATTTTATGGAACCCGAAGGTTCGTTACCGTGTTCACAAGAGCCATCCACTAATCCCTATCCTGAGCCAGATCAGTCCAATCTATACTATCACATCCTGTCTCTCTAAGATCCTTTCATATTGTCCACTCACGTACATCTTGGTCTCCCCAGTGACCTCTTTCCTTTCGGCTTTCCCACCAATATCCTATATGCATTCCTCGTCTCCCCCATTCGTGCTACATGCCCTGCCAACCTCATCCTCCTTGACTTGATCATTCTAATTATACTTGGTGAAGAGTACAAGTTATGAAGCTCCTCATTATGTAATTTTCTCAAGCCTCTTGGGCACAGTAACACTAACGGTATATACTTACAGTTGTGTTGTGCACTTACAGAGATATAACAAGAGTATGATCTTCTGGGTTGTAACGCCGTAACAATCGGAGGCAGCCCGACGTTTCGGAAGAACAGATCGCCTCCATTTTTAGGGTAGAAAATTATGCTAAAGAAGAAACGTAGGTTGTCATAATTCATCTTGTCGTCTGTTACTGTGGATCAGTTGGCGTCGAAAATATAAGATAAAATCTGGCTCCCTCCAAACAACACGGCGTCACAACCCGGAGGTCCTGTTAGAGTGAACTTAAATCGTCAGTTTATATGTTTCTAGCCACCTTTCGTGTACGATAAGTTAGACGAAAGCCCTCCGGGTTACATGTACTGTCTGTGGAGCGAGTTGCAAGGTCGGATGAATTTCACGTAAGTTCCTGAAACTTTAAAATATTAACCGTGGCCCATATTTAATATTTATTCTGTTGTGCTGATGTGGCCATTGCTACAGACGTTTCGGAAGTATGTGATGCCTCCATCTTCAGAGTCGAAGCGGGAGGATGAAAGAGTATCCATGTATATATACATAGTATCGCAGGAATGTATATTAGTACCCTGGAAGATCATGTACCAGTCTTGTGGGTCCTGGTAATACCACACAGATACGTAGGTTTTTTGTGGGACGGAGTCAACTTGTGTTCTATATCTGTAGGGAAGGTAGTATTGTACTTGGAAAGCAGTTTCTGTATTTTCCTCTCAACTTTAGCTGTAGGATGTTTTCCTTTGCTGGAGTCCGGGGTTTATGAATTCTTGCCAAAAAATCCTATAGCTAACATTGAGAGAAAAATATAGAAATTCCTTTCCAAGTACAAAACTACACTCCCTCACTCACTCATGGAGCTAAGCCCTTCTTGAGAAGCTGCCAATTATGCGGTAGCTCAAGAAATTCCCAGAATTTTATGGAACCCGAAGGTTCATTACCGTGTTCACAAGAGCCTTCTATTGGTCCCTATCCTGAGCCAGAACAATCCAATCCATACCATCCCATCCTATCTCTCTAAGATCCATTTTAATATTGTCCACCCACTTACGCCTTGGTCTTCCCAGTGGTCTCTTTCCTTCTGGCTCTCCACTAATATCCTACATGTATTCCTCTTCTCCCTCTTTCGTGCTACATGCCCTGCCCTTTTCATCCTCCTTGACTTGATCATTCTAATTATACGTGAAGAAGAGTACAAGTTACGAAGCTCCTCATTATGCAGTTTTCTCCATCCTCCTGTCACTTCATCTCTCTTCGGTCCAAATGTTCTCCTCAACACCCTATTCTCAAACACCCTCACCCTCCCTATCGATGTAATACACAAGCTGACTCCGTACCATGTCAGACCTGCGCATGTACGTGTATATGCTATACTCAAGATCCACAAAGTGGACATTCCTCTGAGGCCTACAGTGAGTTCTATTGGTACATGTACACTTCTTTTGCTTAGAATGACTGATATTATGACCTCCCAGAATACTGACCTTTCTTCTTCAGTCACACTGTACACGTATTCTCCCTACAGACTACCAGAGGGAGAGTCTGGACCTTATCCCGCTCGGGTTAATACGGGTATTTCACTGGAACATACTGGTCATTTCCACCACACGGAAGCTGGCTATTTTTCCGACGTTTCGGGTCATATTTCTCTTAAATTCCCATGTCTCATTTAGACCAGAATGGACATCGAAGCACAACAGTCCCAGGACTGTCTACTGGACTACAAATTTAAGAGAGGAATATTCATTCCACTCATTTTGACCCTGAAGTTGGAGATAGAATATAGCTCTGTAACGTCAGGAACACTATCCATATCCAAAGGGTTCAAGGACCCAAGGACATAACATCAACAGTTGTCTGTAAACTACTTTATAAGGCACTCGTCCGTAAGCAATTAACAAATGCAGTATTGTAAGGGAAACAATATTTAACTCTGTTCAGAAACTGTAAATATTGTCAAGTGTCACAGTGACTAAAGACGGGGTTCGGATTGGTAATTAGATTTATTAGTCACCTATAGGTCATAACTACAATTAATTATTACAATGTTGCTGATTTTCACACTAAGAAGCACTCCACGCTAATATCTTTACGGATTTATAACACAGGAACTATAAGAGTCCCACTACTTCACACACTCCTAACATCACTGCACTGTAGCACACGTAAAGTCTTCAAATTACACGTTAAGTCTCCACAGTCTGACTTCTTGTACTCTTCTGTTCTCCTCAAGCTTACTGCTTGCTTGCTGTACTCCTCAAGCTTACTGCTTGCTTGCTGTTCTCCTCCAGCTTACTGTTTGCTTGCTGTACTCCTCCAGCTTACTGCTTGCTTCCTGTACTCCTCCAGCTTACTGTTTGCTTGCTGTACTCCTCCAGCTTACTGCTTGCTTCCTGTACTCCTCCAGCTTACTGCTTGCTTGCTGTACTCCTCCAGCTTACTGCTTGCTTCCTGTACTCCTCCAGCTTACTGCTTGCTTGCTGTACTCCTCCAGCTTACTGCTTGCTTGCTGTACTCCTCCAGCTTACTGCTTGCTTGCTGTACTCCTCCAGCTTACTGCTTGCTTGCTGTACTCCTCCAGCTTACTGCTTGCTTGCTGTACTCCTCCAGCTTACTGCTTGCTTGCTGTACTCCTCCAGCTTACTGCTTGCTTGCTGTACTCCTCCAGCTTACTGCTTGCTTGCTGTACTCCTCCAGCTTACTGCTTGCTTGCTGTACTCCTCCAGCTTACTGCTTGCTTGCTGTACTCCTCCAGCTTACTGCTTGCTTGCTGTACTCCTCCAGCTTACTGCTTGCTTGCTGTACTCCTCCAGCTTACTGCTTGCTTGCTGTACTCCTCCAGCTTACTGCTTGCTTGCTGTACTCCTCCAGCTTACTGCTTGGTTCCTGTACTCCTCCAGCTTACTGCTTGGTTCCTGTACTCCTCCAGCTTACTGCTTGGTTCCTGTACTCCTCCAGCTTACTGGTTGCTTCCTGTACTCCTCCAGCTTACTGTTTGCTTGCTGTACCCTAGCTGCTTACTGCTCAGCTAATGAATTCTGCTCACTTATATACAAGTGGCACGGACATGAACCTACAGAGAACACATCACGTGATCGCTATGCAGTCAGTCCATTGACACTCTGGTTGGACCTACAATAAACGCATATCACGTGATTTCTAAGCAATGCTGCGTAACCTCATTGCGCATGCGCAAGCTGCACAGACACAAAGAAAGCACTATACTGTTGGCCGTGTATGTGTTTCGGGCGCTGTCTGACAATGGATTTACATGTCACAATATTAACAGAAATTCGTATTACCGGAGCGAGAACGGGATGCTCGGCTACAAGGACGACAATGGAACCTGGCACGGCTTGGTTGAGGAGTTAGTTAAGAGACAAGCTGAAGTTGGGATTAATATTCTTGCCATGACCAATGAACGGATGGACGCAATAGATTTCCTACCGCCCATCTTAAATGACAAGTAAGAGGAGCACTGACTTTCGGAATAGAGACCTCAGTGCGCATGGTCACCACTCCTGCGATATGCAAGTTGTACAACTTCCCCCACTTTACCTGCTCAGTGACATCTTTATTCCGACGGACAGTAAGGTTACATATAAGTAAAAATAACATTTTTAAGTTGCCACTGCACAAAATGAATTAACCGTCAACGTAACCATGACCCTGTATATCATCTGTTTTGGCATTAAAACCCCAGCATTTTGCCAACAGAATGTGTTCGTATGACTGGCATGGTTCTCAAAATAAATTATGATTATTTTCCTAGAGAATGTTAGTTAACCGAGTGACTTTTCTAATGTAGAATGGTGTGTTTTCTATTAGGTAAGAACTTATCAGCTGTTCACAGTGGCCGCGTAATTAATAAACCACATCAATAACTTTGTGTCGAAGTTATTACTAATGTTCATTGAAATTATGATTATACTCAGAATAATACATACCTTAACATATACATACACTTGGTAGGCAAATATCATAATATATAGATATTAAAGGAGGTGGTACGTAGTTACCATTGCGGTTTAAAGTGTAAAAAAACATTTCGAGATAGAGTATTCTACGTACCATCAGCAAAAAAATGTGAAAAAAATACTCCCATGAAATATTTGCCAAATTGTATGGTAAAAATATGCAAGAACATCCTAGTACCATAATAATAATACTGTCACCATTAATTCAGCTGAAGTAAATCCTTAAATTTCACGTGCTGACTCAACAGTTACAGAATCCAATTACAATGTCAGCACGCATACAAAAAACAGCAGGAAGAGAGAAACACAGGATAAAAACAAAAGAAAACAGTGATCAGTTAACTTACAGAGACAAAAAGCAGCAGCAATAATAAAAACAGACTCTTACATTTTCTAGAAAATCGGCTCAGAGACGGCGGTGAGGTTGTCAGCCTTACGTGCCGGCCGCCCTTTACCCCCCAGGAAGATTCCTGGTACTCATTTCTGTTAGAGGCTGAGTCGATCCCAGAGCCATAGTGCGGCTGGAAGGATTACGTCAATTGAAAAGTCCTCTGAGCTCATCGGGAATCGAACCTGCGACCTTCCTGCTTGTAGCATAGCGCCCCAACCAACTACGCTACTGCGTGCCCCGCCTATAACAGGCGAGCACTGAAAATAATAACAATTCAATTCAATTCTTTATCATTTATGTGCCGAGTCAACAGCCGCAAGGCCAATTACAGACAGAGCACAGTGTAGATACAAGCAATTACATTATGGACAATCACAACATAAAGTCAAAACAAATTACAGGCAAGCACTCGAGGAGAAACGCATTAATGCGGACAAGTAAACAAACAAACAAACAACATAATAATAATATCATTAACATAAATCTTAATAATAACAATAATAATAATAATGGTGATGACTAAATGCAGTTTACATGAATTTCCTTTCCTGCAGGATGACTATATACATAAGAAGAGAGAAAATGGAGATGAATACAATTCGCCATGTGCTGTTGCCTTTTGCACTCGACCTCTGGTTGAGTGTTCTTGTGGCTATGGCTGTGCTCACAGTGTTTTTAGTGACAACTTCGTCCGTAAGTGTGAAGTGCAGTTGCAAAACTGCTGATGTAACCCGCCATTTCAGTCTCCAGAACACCTGGCATTACGTGTTCGGAGCGTTCTGTCAACAAGGTGAGAGCTCCCTCAACTCCATTTGAGTTGTATCTGCGCATGCGTTACTATGGCTCCCTGACTGACTCAACGAGAATGCAACAGTCGCTCAGTCACTCAAGAAATTCCCAGCATTTTATGAAACCCGAATGTTCATTACCGTGTTCACAAGATCTAAAAGTTAGTGACGATGGAACATTCATATATGTGTTGTTTTTCTGGACATTATCCATCGTCCTGTTTTTATTAAAAACACAATGTTTCGGAGACTGAATTCTGTCTCCGTCTTCAGGTGGAACCTATTCAGTTAAGCCTAACCGATACAATAAGTTCTCATCTCCTGATATATATACCAAAACAAGGCAGGATGTATACAAGTAAATCAAAGACAACACAAATCATCAGCCGAAATTAAGACAAACAGTAACAACGGCACACGCGTCAGGACTTGGCCAATGGCTATATATATTTTAATGGCCAGAGCGCCATGAGAACAGAAGCCAAAACTAAAGAGAAATTACAAAATAATAATAATAAGACATAATATATCTGCAGTTGCACGGTAGGTAGCACGAATGGGGGAGAAGAGAAATGCGTATAGGATATTGGTGGGAAAGCTATAAGGAAAGAGATCACTGGGAAGACCTAGGTGTAGGTGTGTAGACAATATTAAAATGGATCTTAGAGAGATAGGATAGGGTGGTATGGACTGGATTGATCTGGCTCGGAATATGGAGCAGTGGATGGCTCTTGTGAATACGGTACTGAACATTCGGGTTCCATGAAATGCAGGGAAATTCTTGAGTAGCTGTACAATTGGCAGCTTCTTAAGAAGGGCTCAGCTCCATGAAGTTAGCTAATAGATTACCACAACGACCCTGATATCGAATCACCCTACAGGTCACACTATCGGGCCGATTTCCTGGTCCTCTCGCCTGGTATGCAGCACGTCGCATCTCACGGCTGTAGTGCTATTTGCAGCATACTCGGCCACCTTCATCTCCTTCCTCACTGCGAGGCGTTACGAAATGCCATTCGATGATTTTCAAGGACTCCTAAACAATGGGAGATATAAACTCGGAATTCTGCATGGATCTTCCAGCATAAGCTATTTTCAGGTAATAATGTCCAACTCTTTATTAAAGAAAATAATAATAATAATAATAGTAATTCAATCTAATTCTTTATTATTTATGTGCTGAGCCAAAAGGCCAATTACAGACACAGCACAGTGTAGATACAAGTAGTTACATACTGGACAACCACAACATAAAGTCAAAGACTAATTAAATTTAATAATAATAATAATAATAATAA
>NW_019735563.1:144312-158634 GCF_002891405.2 Cryptotermes secundus | reverse complement strand
AAAAAATCATAGAGCAAAATACAAAATATGACTGTCTATATAATAGCAACAAATTAGTAACAATTCCAGGAAAAATTGAAGTCAGCTTTAACAGGAGAGAAAAATAAAATAAGTACATTTCCAATAGTTATGCCATTTGTGACGACAAAGGATAGTACATGTACATACACACATAGAAGTTAATAATAATAATAACCCAATTAATAATTATGATAATAACTCTATCAACATAATAATAATAATAATAATAAT
Source organism: Cryptotermes secundus (assembly GCF_002891405.2). Classification (NCBI taxonomy): domain Eukaryota; kingdom Metazoa; phylum Arthropoda; class Insecta; order Blattodea; family Kalotermitidae; genus Cryptotermes; species Cryptotermes secundus. The sequence continues at coordinate 158,382 of NW_019735563.1, read as the reverse complement.
ACCCAAGTCTCGCTCTGAAAGAGGTGCTCACATAACATGAATAAAACATGTTCACTTTTGTTACTTTAAGAACTCCAAATTATATGAAACTATATCGTCTTTACGACAGTTATGAAGGCAACACCTACTTCACTCCGGCAATATTAAAACATAAACATTACTAATGTAATAACATGCTTGCTTTACAGATGTCGAAAGATCATGTGTTAACTGGAATATACGAGAGGCTTATAAAACCATATAAGGAGACTTTTGTGACCAGCGAAATTGAAGGCCTAAGGAACACATGTCAGTTACGCAATTATGCATACGCCGTAACGATGCACAGTACCATACATGCTTTCTTAAGCAGTATACATTGCAACATTGTAGCACTTCCTCGTGCTTATGTTCCCTACTCTTCGTCCCTTATCATCAGCAAGAACTTCCCATTTAAGGTGCTATTTCATCACCAGTAAGTATTTATCTCAAGTCGTACAATATAACACCAGAATGTAACTATTTGGAGTCGAACAAGGAAATATCAGGAGAGAGCTATTTGGAGTGGTAGAAAGAAATATAAGTAAACAGTTTTATGGCATCCTGGGACGATAAGTCAGTAAGTAGCTATCTGAAGTACCACAAAACAGACAGAACAAAATCACTGGCTTTAGTCTGGAAGCGAACTATACCGACCGAGCGACCGCCGCTTGTCGGCGAAGTTAGTGCCAACTTTAGTGGATAGAGGGTGTCACGTGGTCAGCGCAACGGATCCCCACGGCCGTTAACCTCGGTTTTCTAGACCGAAGCCGCTATTTCCTTGAAATAGCTCCTCAATTATCCTCACGAGGCAGAGTGGACCCCGTTCCAGACCCACTATTTCTCAGAATATGTGGTAGCGTCGGGACTCGAGCACGGACCTCTGGATCTGTAGCCAGGAACTCTGACCACTAGACCACAGAGGCGGTGTCTGAAGTCACACAAGGATACTTTAAATATGCAGTTTCCTCAAATCTGTAATCAAACATCACAAAGTACGCATTTGGTGTCGAGAAAGGCAACGTAAGATCCGTGCCGTAGCTCAGGTCAGGTGATGTGGGATTTGTGGTGGACAAAGTAGCACTGGGGCAGGTTTTCTCGAAGTACTTCGGTTTCCCCTGCTTATTCTTATTCTACCCACCAGTCCACATTCATCTTCGTCCATTGCCCGGTGCTGGTACAATAGACCAATTAGATACGACGTAGCAAGTGGACTCAGTCTCACCCCACGCAAAGAAACTAAAAAAAAAATATTTTAGAAGGAAAAGAAAGGTCCGGGTTCGATTGCCGGCGCTACCAGATTTTTTTCTGAGAATTAGTAGGTCTGGAACGTGGTTCACTCAGCCTCGTGAGGATAATTGAGGGGATATTTCAAGGAAATAGCGGCTCCTGTCTAGAAAACCGAGTTTAACGTCCGTGGGGATCCGTTTCGCTGACCACGCGACACCCTCTATCAGCTAAAATTGGCACTAACTTCGCCGACTAGCGGCGGTCGCTTGGTCGGTATAGTTCTCTTTGTTTGTACTCTCCGAAGCCCGCACTAAACCACACGGAAGTAGATCCCGGGAAAACACTTGATCTGTTGTTGATGACTTTCGTTTTGCAATTGATTTAAATGTGTTCATGTTTTATATTCCAGCATTCAAGAGATGAGACGAACTGGTATTTTGAAGCGAATCAAACAGAGTGCGTGGTATGATGGTTTAGAAGACAATCCTTACGACACGTCGGTTGCTACAACATTGGAAACTGTTATGATCTTTCATTATATTCTGGGAATAGGTGTCCTGTCGTCCTTCCTACTCCTGACGCTGGAACGAACATGGTGGACTATGAAGGTTCGCTTAAAGAAGAGACATTACTGAAGCAATAATCCTCATCAGAGTCCCTTGATTCTGTTTCTATTCTCGGGTGTTTGTAGCTATGTGGACGTAGGCAATTTTTCTGAAGTTTCGGAAGTACATACTGCTTCCATTATCAGGGTCGAAGTTTGTATGATGAGTTAGTGTTTGTGTATGTACAGGATTTTTGCCCAACTGACCGAGGGTTGTGGAGGCTGGTGACCTGTCCGGACTAACAGGGACCGTTGGGAGGGAAATGCATATCCGAAATGTTGGTAGCATTGATCACGTTTACACAGTGCAGAACAAAGTGCAGAATCAACGTAAATTAATCGCAGATTTTCAATCTTAGACTCTAAAATATATATCTTCAATTTTTCTTTAAGAAGTGCTACGAAGAATTGCGAGTGTAGAAAACGTGAGACTGGATTGCTTTGAAACTTGTCTGTAAAGCTACGTTTTGTATACTGCTATTCCATAGATTTAACTCAACTAATTATGCCCAGTATCATTTATACAATTACTCACACAAAAAAGAGAATATTATGACGTATAGACCCAGTTCTAGGTGACGGCTCGATAAACACGTTGCCGCGGAAACAGATGCTTGGTACACAGCCCGTTGCTAGGTTTTTTGAGAAGAAGTGGGTCTGGAACGGGGTTCACTCAGCCTCGTGAGGATAATTGAGGAGCTATTTCAAGGAAATAGCGACTCCGGTCTAGAGAACCGGGATTAACGGCCGTGAGGATTCGTTGCTCCGATCACATGACACCCTCTATCCGCAAAAGTTGGCACTAACTTTGCCGACAAGCGGTGTAGTTGGCTTGCGGACTACAGGCCCCGGGTTTGTTTGTTTGTTTGTTTGTTTTTGTGTGTATAAGTTTGCAATAAATCCAATTACCAATCCAAACCCCGTCCTCATTCATACTCATACTTATTCCACTACTCTTATACCTTATGGTGTCGAGGTTGATTTTCATTTTTATCATTTTATAGACGGTAGGACACTTGGACTAGCTATCATCTCGTCTCAAGGCCTCTACCTAAAAACAGGACAACACAAACATAGAATAAACACACACATATACCAAACATCTATGCCTTGTTTGGGATTTGAACCCATGATCCCGGCTTCCGAGCGAACAAAGACCGGTTATACTCATGCACGTGACAATATATAACAATAGAACATAAAGTATTAGAGTTCGTGTGCATGGATCCTAAACTACGCTGTCCCAGGAACAAGCCTCGGATATGACCGTATTGATTATCGTTCTGTTCTAGGCCATGCCTCATTGCGAACAGGTTATTACATCGCATGTTTTCTCCAACATTGTTTATCGCTCCATCATCTGTCCACTGTCAACTAAACTAAGGAAGAGTTATGTGGCGTAATTTATTCTGCCAATTGTTTTCATTCAGTATGTGTCGTGGCATATGTACTGTATATGGGTTCTAAGGACTATGAGTGGTACTCTACAAAACTTCTCTATAATGTATGTTTACCCTCAAATTCTTAAACATAATACGTAAGTTACAATAAAGTTATAATCCCTAGATTTTAAGCAAAATTTCTTTATGATGTTCGAGGTTTTCTCGGTGGTGACTGTAAATAATGCCGTCTTCTGGGATGCGGTGCCGTATAGATCTTGTGTGGACAGACGTTTCGGAGGAATATATCGACTCCATCTTCAGGGTAGATAAATCCGGGAACGAGGAACCAGCATGAGCATGTGGCTACAGTCTGCAGCTACGTGATTTTTTAATTCAGTGTGAACGGTGCAATGTCAATTATAACACCTGTTACCCATATCTGAATCACATTTACATACGAAACTAATTGTGATTGCTTTTTACATTTTACCCTGAAGAAGGACGAAGTTAATTTCTCCGAAATTTAGGTAAAATTCTATCTGACTACAAGATGCCACATCCCAGAATATAATACTCTTCATAAGAAACAAAATTTTATTAGAATCTGAACACAGAACACAATAATTCACATGTCAAGTAAACATATTTTAGTGTATAAGTGGTAAAGGTTGTCAGAAGGATCAATATTCTATCTGTCGAGTAGGCCTATACTAAAAAATGCTCAAGAGATAACAAAAATCTCATTATATACAGAATGTTCTTAACATAATTGTGTCTTTTTATATGCTTATCTTTCTTCTCTCATTTTGATTATTTAAATTTCATACTGTTAATCAATAGATGATATGTTTAAGAAAATTGGAAGATGAAGCTGTGGTTTATTTTAGGTAAAATTACGAAATTTGCATAAAGGGACTGAAGAATATCACAGAATGTCTTATCCAGGATAGCCGTTGTCATGCGGAGAGTACCTATCCAATGAAGCTCCAGAGCGCCATCACTAGATCATGTCATGTGGTTGTGAGATACGCAAAATATACGTCAATTTGTTTCGGAAAATCTTCTTAACTGAGCTACACCCACTTAATATTCTAAGTCTTGTAATAATGCTGGCAGAGATGAAAATGATTATTATACGGATATTGTGAGACAAAATAATTTAAAGGAAATCACTCAAATAATTTCGAAACTTCGTCGTAAATTCTGATCATTAATAACATCTGTCGATTAATGACTGTAGATACAGACAACAGTTGCAAATAAACCAAGTTAAAAAATACATGCATACAGTAAGAAAACCGGGGACATTCACTCCCTTCTATTTAACTACCTAGAAAATTGTAAGACTTATTAGGAAAGTGTAAAATGGTAAAGTTATCCCTGTAACAGGCCGTGGAGGCCCATAGGGTTGTGAGATGTCGAGGCTCCCTCATTTTCTAGACAATCGGCTCACAGATGGCAGTGAGGTCGTCAGCCTTACGCGCCGGCCTCCCTTTATCCCTAGGAAGATTCGTGGTACTCATTTCTGTTAGAGGCTGAGTCGAATCCAGGGCCATAGTGCGACTGGAAGGATTAGGTAAATTAAAAAACTCCAATGACCTCATCAGGAATCGAACCCAGGTCATTCCGGCTTGTAGCATAGTGTCTGAACCAACTACGCTACCGAGTGCACCACGGGAAAAATGTACGGGAGATAAAAATGTTTAATTTTCTTTATTACTTTTATCCGATAATACTGTTTTTTTCTTACATATATTTAGCAGGTTACCGTAAAGGTGGCCATATGGATGCTTGTACGTCCTCATGTAAGGTGTCCGTTATGTTAGCCGATTTTGACCAAAATTGAAAAAAGTATCGACAAATCTCAGTAAAGATACCAGACATCAAATTTCATGAAAATATGTTCACTGACCTTGAATTAGTAAGCAAGTAGAAACAAGACTGGAAAAGATGATCGGTTCAGTTTTCGGTTGCCATCGGTATCAATGAAGAGAACTAATTTCTGGGATTTGACATCCTGTATTCCAATAGAAACTTATAGATGTTTCGGAGGTATATGCTTCCTGTCTCGTCAGCGTCGAAAAGCAAATCAAGCAAATAAACAGCAAACAGAAAATAAAGAGCGCAATCTTATCACTGCTTGCTACTTATTACTTTGCTTGCTTGGATTGTTCGTCGACCCTGAATGTGGAGGCAATACATTCATGCGAAACATGTATGATATAGGTTAGGTAAGAACTTTCTTCTCTTGCACATCGATATCATTGCAAGGAAAGAAAATCAGGCTCTTCAGAAACACTCTGTATATTACTCAATAAGTAACAAATTGCTACACATTTCCTAAGTATGGAATATATATAAAAGCTACGAGGTGTATTTCACACGCCATAAATCTAAACAAATAAATCACAAACTCTGACACTTGTAAAAGACACATATAAAGGAATTTCAGACTGAAGAATTAGTTTTCTTCACAGTGCGCTATCGTTGCATGCTGTCTGTAGATCGCACTTTATTTCAAAGATTTAAATGAGGATATTTAAATTTCTGTGGTTTGTGGCTCTAACGAGAGCAAGTAATTTATCTGTTCAGACTATCCTTCATGTTACGAGTGGCGTCGTGCGTTGGTACCACATGAAATGTTTGTGTATTCTGTACCCCTCACCCCATCAAGGTGGGTATCATGATGTTTGTCTTGTGTGTTATTTGTGCTTATTAATTAACCTATTAACTAATAAACTAACAGAATTAACTGACGAAATGACATATTTTGTCTAAAACATCTTTGTGGACGAGCCATCATCACATAGTGACACGGATCTCTACGTCATAATCAGAAATTTCTATTTTCAAGACCTATAGAAACTATAAGGGAAATGTCACTGCATATGCTATACAGAGTGTGAAGTAATTTCAGAGATATTTTAGGCAGACTGTAGTAGAACCCACAGGTGCAAAGCCACTGATGCCAGAGCTGACATTGGACATGAGTCTAAGCCAAGAACATGCTCCAGTTTTTCGCACATTTAAAATCCGTTCTCATGCCGAGGTTCGAGGAGTCCAGGTCCGTTAAGATTTATAATCTGACCTACTTTTTCTTTTTGATAGTGGGTTAGGACTAAGTCCCTTGTACTGCGGCCACTTCTGGCCTATTGTACCAGCCCCAGACGATAGGTGAGGGTGATTGTAGATCAATTGGTGGAATGAAGATTGGCAGGGTAAACGGAAGTACTTGAAGAAAACCTGCCCCAGCGCCACTTTGTCCACCACAGATCCCACTTGACCAGACCCGGGATCGAACCCGGGCAGCCGAGTTGGGAAGCCAGCGACTAACAGCTTGAGCTATGGCGCGACCCTTTGACCTACTTTGTTATGACATCGTAGATTCTGCTCTGTGCTCACCAACATTTGCAAGCATATGTTGCTTTTTTGCCCTGAAGATGAAGAGCAATATGTCACTGTGAAACTTTACAAAATTGCAAGAAAAGGTTAATACAAATATGATATTTGTTGACATTATCCATGTCCTGTTTTTATTTAAAACACAACGTTTCGGAGACTGGATTATGTCTTCGTCTTCAGATGAAACCTAGTAATTGCTCTATCGACTGGGCCTAACTGAGTAGGTCTTATCTCAAAACGGAGACATAATCCAGTCTTCGAAACTCTGTGTTTTGAGATAAAAACAGAACGATGGATAATGTCGAGGAACACAGTCTTTGCAATATGTTTTTGTTGCCTGTTTTACGACGCTGTTAGTGTCTCATACTAGAAATAAGTGTTAAAAGGTAGGGTCACTGGAGGATAATGGATTGGAAAGGGTTTGGAAGGAAGCGGCCGCGATTTTATCGAGGTACTATCTTGGAATTTAGCTGGAGAAACAGAGGAAAACAACGTATAACCTCAGTGAGTATACCCAGTGTGACGGCCGAAATGAAATTGTACACCTCCCGAATAAAAACCTACAGCATCATTGCTTACTTACTTACTTACTCGTGGAGCTGAGCCCTTCTGGAGGAGCCGCCAATTCTGCAGCTACTGAAGAACTTCCTAGCATTTTATGGAACCTGAAGGTTCAATACCATGTTCACAAGAGCCTCCCACTGGTCCCTATCCTGAGCCAGGTCAATCAAATGCATGCCATCCCATCCTAACCCTCTAAGATCCATTTTAATTTTGTCCACCCACATACGCCTTGGTCTTCCCAGTGGTCTCTTTCCTTCTGGCTTTCCCACCAATATCCTATACGCATTCCTCATCTCACACATTCGTGCTACATGCCCTGCCCACCTCATCCTCCTTGACTTGATCGTTCTAATTATACTTGGAGCCAATTTATTATACCGGTATCTGTAGATTTTAATAATGATTTATCGTATCGATTATTATTGCATTTAGTTCAATAATACCGAATTCGATTCATATATTTTTATTTATTTGTGTTAAATAAGATGGCTTTTTCCTGTGGCGCTACAGCCCCAATTTGGGCCTAGGCCTACCTCCATGAAACTATCCGTTTCACTTCGGTTTACTAGATTTTAACATACGGTAGGACTCCTTGGGCGAGTGATCAGCAAGGCCTCTACCTGTAGACAAACACAGAAAAACGCACACAAACATCCATGCCCTGAGTGGGATTCGAACCCACGATCCCGGCTTCCGAGCGAGCGAAGACAGTGCATGCCTTAGACCGCTCGGCTACCGTGACCGGCAAATAAGATGGCTTAATACGAAATAATTCAGAAGGGCATAATTCTAATAATTCGTTACAATAAGGATTGCAGGGAAAAGGGATTCAGTCTTACTTACGCCTTGTCTTTATGAATAATGGGATATCAACGACAACGTTAATCCCTCAACACATCCAACCTATCGCTACAGATAGCTTCTGCCGAAGAAATATCCCGCTGTTTCTCATTTATCGAGATATTTTCATGGATTCAGAAACTCACACAGGTTCGATACAATGATATTCCTCACAGAATAGAATGATATTTATTTTCAGAGCGGTAACCTGGTTAAAATACTATCTATTTTATTACTAGGTCACAAGGCTTGTAGATTTGAACAAGGCCAAATGGCTCATGTTCCTTGAAGCAGAGAGTGTGGGAGATGTTTTTGAAACAGTTTATATTCCTTTTATCTGAGATTTCCTCGTTGCGCAATGCCCAATGGCAGACTCAGAGGTGTACCATATCGCACCAGAAGGTTCTCTGCAGGTGAATCGCACAGTCAAGGTTTCACATGGTCATAGAGCTCCTACTTCAAGAGGAGAGGCAATCAGCAACGTATCACCATCAAAGCTGCTGTTTATCCACAGGTACGTTCATTGTCTAAACTTTCGAAAGTGTATTTTCCGTAATCACAAAATGAATTAAGTGACATTTGAATTTCTCACGGCGGTGATCACGAACAATGAGACGTCAAAAATATGTCAGTGGGTTAGATTAACTGCATACACGCAGACCCGTTGCTAGGCGACGACAGTTTTTAAATAATGACCCACAAACAGCAACAGAAGAAGGATGTCTGATGCGTGGGCCTTGCCGATGGCTGCGCACGCAACAATGCAACGCGACATGCCACTGCAAACCAACGATTGCACAACAGAGGAACGGTATTTTCTACGGGGTCCGTGCCGGGGGTGTTATCTGTAGGACAGTGAGGAGAGGAGTGGGTCAATGAACAGTTGAACTACTGCGGTTCAGTCGTTGTGAGCTGTTGCTGTTAGAAGCTGATAGCTGAGGCTAGGGACAGTTCGGGAACCCAGAGGAAGGGGAACGTCTGCTGTTGGAAGACGCTACCAAGTGAGGGATAGGAAAACCGACGTTGCAATTTTATCAAAAGTCACAACGTTCTACTAGATTACACTGCGTCATATTCCAGACGACATAGACCATCATGGATATGTTTATGCAGTTCCTTTAAACCACTGCCATATTTTGACGGAGGAGACGCTTCTGGACGTGTGAATGACGTTCTCTATACGGAAAGGGAATCGTATAAACCATTGACCTTTCCTCCTGAGACATTCTGTATAAGCTTGCTTCTAGACCAATTTATATGCTGGCGTGAAAAGAATCTTATATTATATATTTAGTTCTGTATAAAATGTAATAATTGACTGCTGAAATTTAGGATGTATCTGAGACGTGAATCTGTAGTGGAAATTAAAGAACTTTGTTTCAGCAGACACCATTTGTGAGCGTCTCAAGAACAAGACACGCGAACTCTCTTCAAATAGTATCTGGATATATTGCAGAAGTATGGAAACAGTTGGAAGAGAGAGCAAATTTCACGTGCGTATGCGGTTGTAATGAGTCTAAAAGTTATGATCATTAACCACGTTATTGCCGGTCACGGTAGCCGAGCGGTCTAAGGCATGCACTGTCTTCGCTCGCTTGGAAACCGGGATCGTGGGTTCGGATCTCTTTCCTGTGAGGTACGAACTGATTTCTTATATATTATTCTTATACACTGCCGGTCACAGTAGCCGAGCGGTCTAAGGCATGCACTGTCTTCGCTCGCTTGGAAACCGGGATCGTGGGTTCGGATCTGTTTCCTGTGAGGTACGAATTGAATTCTTATACATTATTCTTATACACTGCCGGTCACGGTAGCCGAGCGGTCTAAGGCATGTACTGTCTTCGCTCGCTTGGAAACCTGGATCGTGGGTTCGGATCTGTTTCCTGTGAGGTACGAATTGAATTCTTATACATTATTCTTATACACTGCCGGTCACGGTAGCTGAGCGTTCTAAGGCATGTACTGTCTTCGCTCGCTTGGAAACCCGGATAGTGGGTTCGAATCCCACTCAGGGCATGGATGTTTAGTATGTGTGTGTGCGCGTTTTCCTTGCGGCGAGCTGATCACCCGTCCAAGGTGTCCTATCGAATGTGTAAGATCTAGAAAAACCGAAGTGAACGGAGAAGTTCATGGAGGTAGGCCTAGGCCAACTGGAGCTGTAGTGCCAAGGGAAAAAAAGCCACGTTATTATTATTATTATTATTATTATAGCTGCATTCTTACGATCCTAGGACAGAATTTTACATGCCCGAAGACGAGACTTATGGCACGCGGGCCCGCAATGGGTCGTGGACCGGCATGGTGGGTATGATTCTCAGGGGGGAAGCACAACTGGCGACCTGCATGTTCTCCTTTCATTCCGATCGCATGAATGTGGTCAACTTTTTCCTTCCATCCTGGAAATTGAAGTAAGTACAGTTCATCTACGTTTTCGTTTTGGTTCACTGTTCAGTTACGTTGTATTTTCATGACTGAACCGAGTATTTGTGTTCGTCCGAGGTTAATTTGCGTGCTAGGTTAGTCGCTAATGCACACAGTCATTCTTTATTTCCAAGGGTAGGAAACCTTTTCTATGTTTGTTTTACAGGCAAAAAATATTGGAATTACACGGGAAATATTCCCTTGATATAATTGTGCTCCATATATAATAATATTGGTAAGTAAGTAAAGCTATCCCTGTAACAGGCCATGAAGGCCCATAGGGTTGTGATACGTTGAGGGTCTCACATTATCTAGACAATCGGCTCACAGATGGCGTTGAGGTTGTCAGCCTTAGGCCCCGGCCACCCTTTACCCCCAGGAAGATTCCTGGTACTCAATTCTGTTAGAGGCTGAGTCGACCCCAGGGGCATAGTGCGGCTGGAAGGGTTAGGTCAATTGAAAAATGCAATGACCTCATCGGGACTGGAACCCGCGACCTTCCGGCTTGTAGCATAGTGCCTCAAGCACTACTGGTAACCACTTTAATTTGTTCCTGAAATATCATCTTTCTGCTATTTTATCAAATATAATCCTTCTCTATATGTATATATAACCGCGAAACATTCGTCTGTCTGTCATTCCCTCTATCTCTCTCTCTCTCCAATGAGGCGTCGCAGAAGAATTGGTTAAGACAATGTTTCTTTTGGAGGTACAACCCTGGGAAAATGGTTAATTATGCTGCTACGTGCATGGGTTAGAGTCTAAGCACATTTATATGCCCACCGCTTCCTCCCTAAGAGTGGCACAATGACAGTGACGACAATAGGATCATGATAAATATATCACAATAATAGGATCATGACAAATAGATCACGACAACAATGAGATCATGGGACCCCTTTGTTTACAATGACAGATAGTGTGACCTCCCAAAAAATTTAATTTTCCTCCTGGCACACTCTGTATAAACAATGAATGTAAAAGCCTTCATGCCTTCATGTAAGCCTCTTAGTATTGTAACGTGTTTCGAGTAGATACTGCCATGGCAACGCAATAACAGTGGGCCAACACGTGACAGTAGTGTAACGCACGTTGAGAATCCAACCGGAAATCTCTTCACTTGTTACACGAATTTCTTTCTGTTAATTTCCCCTGCTTTCTCTCTTAGTCTTCTCCAGTCCTGCAGCTCACAAAATGATGCGCTGAGGCTCATGTATAGCGTCATCTCCAATAAATAACAAGCACAAATGGTAAATCGTAAATCGTCTCCATTATACAGTATATTAGGCTTCATATACTGACATACGTTATCGTCAATTCTCACAGAATTGACACGATACACTGAAACAAACGAAAAAGACTTCCTCGTTCTTGGCCTACTACATAACTTCCGTTCATGCAACGGGTTAACGCTAGATAGTTCGTTGTTATGGTAACATGAAAATGAGTAACGGATAATAAAGAAATTTACGCAAACATTTCCGGTGCCATTTTCTTTGATTCTCCTGACATTGGATGAGGTGGCTCTGGCATTCATGTGACTAGCACCATCTATTGAGAGAATATCACACTAAACACCTTGTCTGTACATAACCTACAGGGTGATTCATATAGAACCGGCCCGACGAAATGAGCTGTAATATAAAATATACCATACAGATATTAAAGTAATTTACACATATCTTATCTTGGATTGTGTGCCGTGATCAGAGCAGGTGTTGAAAGTGTCCGCCGTTTTCAAGCAGGCACTAGAAACACTCGCTGTTCAACAGTGAACTCCATGACAGTCGCCTGCCCACTGCAGACACGTTTCGGCATTGTCCTTGACCTTGCAGCATAAGGGCTGCCACTTGCGGATCATGCGCACACCATTCGACTCAGCACGGCCCAGGGATTATCGTGTCGTAATTGTGAGCGGTTATATGCATCACCTGCGGAATTATTAGCAAATTCATCGGGCCGGTTATATACGATATATTATATATATTATATTAAAGGGTGTATACATTTTGGGGGACCTCTCTCTATGTAGAAGAATATGTGATGTTGACAAAATTTAAGTTGAATAACAAATAGTTGCCTGAAAGGATTTGTTTTATTTCATTTTTAAACTCCACCTAAAAGCTGAGACAATTTAAAATGCTTCACTGTGTGCAGGCACGTTTCTGCCTTTATCATATACGTGTACACTCATATTTATCATTTTTCCTCCGTCTGGAACGATTAATTACTGACTTTCGTAGGAAGGTCTGTCTTACTATATCACTACTTTCTGGGCTGTGACACTGTCTAGCACGATATAAATTCACAGACGTTTCAGAAGTAATTTCTGTATCCATCTTCAATTATTCAATTATTTTTTTAATTCCCTTACTGGAGTCCAACTGGGTCCACTAGGAACGTAGGCCACTGATTGGCCTATTTTAGCCTGCACTGGGTGATTATGATGAAGGAGAATTTGGTGGAATGAAGATTGGCAGGGGAAACCGAAGTACTTGGAGAAAACCCGCCCCGTCGCCATTTTGTCCACCACAAATCACACTTGACCAGACCCGGGATCGAACCAGGGCCGCCGCTGTGGGAAGCCAGCGACTAACCGCTTGAGCTATGGCGAGGCCTCAGTTATGCCCTTACTCTGAAGTTGAAAGTATTACGCATCTTTCTAAATAGTTACTATAGGATTCTGACGATGGTGTATAACACACTGATATGTTGGGATTTTGGACTTTATCCATCGTCCGGGTTTTTAAGATAACAAATAAAAACACGACGTTTCAGAAACTAGATCTGTTTCCGTCCTCAGGTGAAGGAAAATACCTATTCAGTTGGGTCCCTTAGAAAGAGCTAGCCTCAATCACTGGACAAACCACTGTCGCAAAACATGAAGATTATAAACACCTGAGACCAGGCTAAGTCCATGAGAGCTAATAAGAAAAATATTCATGACACATTGTAGCAAACACTTACAAGCGTGGAACCAGGATAGATAGATCTGTAGAAATTTATGCCACGAAACTAAACTCATAACCAGGTCCATGACCCCACGGCATGGAATAGAAAGAAGAACTAGTAACAAAAATTAATAGTGTTAAACCAGCGTCAACAATGGAGTAAATCACGTCTATCTAATTTAGAACTTAATAGAAATAAATAAAACATATATCACATCATACAGATCTTCTATGTGAATTGGTGACTTCATTGCTGATAGTGGGGATCCAAATGGGAGAAAAGTCCAAACTGGGTTGGCTAATTGGTTTGGCCGAGCATGCCATATGGGCCGCTTCCTTGTATTTCCTATACCTCATGTGGCGTTCAATATCCAAAATCTTAGCTTCATCCCAGCCTACCCTATGTCCCTCTTCATAGGCATGTTGAGCTAGTTTAGATTTTTCTAGAAGACCTTCTTTTAGGTTATGCCTATGTTCCCGGAGCCGCACGGCCAGAGGTCTGCCTGTTTCGCCAACGTAGCTTCTGCCACATTCACAGGGAATGCTATAGACGCACTGTGCCGTCTGTTGCGCATCTCTTTTCGGTCTAGTTTTCATAAGGGAGTTCCTAAGTGTGTGTCTCGTACGGAAGATGGTCCTAATATTATATCGATTACCT